>NW_007728480.1:234831-248212 GCF_000696425.1 Galeopterus variegatus
GTTGCGATCCCGTTACCAGTCAGTAAAAAAGACAAAAAGGAAAAAAAAAAAAAGAAATCCTGGGAGAATGAATGAAGGAAAAACAGAGATTTTCTTTTCTTTACACGATAATAGAAATATGAGCAAAGCCTTTTGGGAATCAAAAGAGAAGAATGGATCATTCCTTCTTAAGGAGGAAGACAAAATGTTGTTGGAAAAGGTGATATTTGAGCTGTTCAAAAGATGACTAGGAGTTTACCAATTACACAAAGGCAAAATGTTATGAGAGGATGAATGAATGATGACAAGTTCAGCCCACCTGAGCAGTGGACTCGATGCCTGTGGGACAGAGAGATATGATAACTGAAGAGGGAAGGCATTGGGAAGGCATTTGAATGCCCTGCTATGCAGTTTGCACTTTTGCCTAAAAATGAATCAGTTAGGATCCATTTAGTTGCAAGGGATAGAAATCTTAAGTAAAATTGTCTCCTAAGTTCAAATTGTGCCCCCAGGACTCATTTTATCTGGCATTTCTGCTTTCCTCCATGCTGGTTTTATTTCAGACTCCACCTGGTGGCAAGAAAGTGGACAGAATGCTGGAGACATTCTTCTTCAAGTTCTAATTCAAAGGAAAACCACGTCGATTTTCCATAGCTCTTCCAAGTGATCAGAGAGCTACCAGCCACTCTGGGGCCTCGTCCTGTGGGTTCTACTCTATGTAGGTAGAGAGTGCTTCTTCTCTGTAGCCACACCACACATCCCAAGATTCAGTCTGGCTACCAGCCTGAGTGACAGTCCCATCCCTGAACAAATTGCTGTATTGGGGAGTGGGAGTGGGAAGCAGGGGGATGTTGATAGGTCAGGACGAGCTAAATTCCCATCTGAAAAAAATCATTGGAGTTACGGGAATGTGTTGCCCTCATTGAAAAGGTCAAAAAATGAGAAATTGAATGCTAAGTGTCAGAAACAAAATATATTTGCAACAGAATAGTGAAGAATTGGGGTGAAGAGAGGCAGATAGCAGAGTCAAAACATATGATGAGAGCTTGAATTAAACTGATAGAGTTCAAGAGGAGAAATAAAGTACAAAATCATTTGTTTAGTAGTCTATTGGACCTCTGAACGGTTGTGGAAGGAGTAGGGGATAGAGGGGTTGGTACTATTTATATGCACAACTGGAACTGATGTTAGAGCTATTTTCAGGATATAACTCACACTTTCTCCAGATTGTCTCTGTGTGCTCAGATCCTAATGAGTAGTTGCTAAATCACTCTGAAATAATTAAAAGTACTAAAACACTGAGAAACTTGCACTAAAACACCCTTATATAAACACATAGGCATACATTTTCCTGGATTCTAATCTATGAGCTGCTAATTAATGCAATGTTAATTAAAATAGTGGGTTTGTGATACTGTTATTGACATTACAGCTGATTTTCCAGTTGAAACTTTTTAAAAAGGTATTCCTATGAGCCATAGCAAAGAAAAATGAGTCTCTAACTCTAAAGAGTTTCTGTTATGTGATTTTAACTGTTAAAAAATGTCTGTAATTACAGTTTGAGATAATTTTCAACCAAAGAAACTTTAATCAAATTGGATCTGTCAGAACAAAACTAATTCAAAAACTCTATCAGCTTATTTACTTTTAAGAATACTGAATATAAAATGTAAATTTTGGAGAGAATTTATCAAAGGATTCATCAGAAATGGAATTTTTTTCTGTCTTGCCTACTGCATTAGTCTTTCAACTTGTTGCTCATTGTTAAAGAAGATAGAATGTTTTATATACAATAAAGCAATTTAAATTACCTAAATGAGTCCCTTTAAGTAGCTGTCATCTCTGTCTCTGAACGTTCCCTGTCAGAGCAATTCCAGATCGCATTTAACTACTCTATTCAGTATTTCACTGACACACCACTTTCATGATTAGCTACACACTTAAAACTCATCACTTCTAGACTTCATTCAAAGAGCATAGACAACAAAAGTCAGCTTTGTAGTTATTTGTTAAATAAAATATTGTCTTCTTGTGAGAAAGCTATATGTTTAAAATGCATTTGTGTTGATCTGAAGTCAACTACAAGGAAGCAGAACAAGGTAGGGGAAAGGAGGCAGGTTTTAATCACATTCTTTAGATTCAGTGACTTAAAGGCTAATGGAAGAGGGAGGACCAGCTGGGATACAGGAAGACTCCATAAATCTGCACAGAAATAAGCAATTCCCATGCTATTTGCATGGGCAGTTCTAACTACAACCAATCACTGGCCCATTGAGATGACACTTGTTCAATAGTTGCACATGTCAAAGGCCACAGCCTATGTATGCATGCAGAGTTCTTGGTCCTCTATAAACAAGCTTGTTCTCTGCCATTGGGGATAAGAGAAACAGAGCTGAAAGCTCAGGGACAGAAGTTAAGGGCAGCTTTTGGCTTTGATGTTGTAAATGTCTGGTGGGTTCACATCTCAGCTGAAATAATTACAATTGCTGTGACCTTGGACTTTCAGACTCTGGGCCTCATGTCTCCCGTTTGTTAAATGCGGCCGATGATGCCTACCTCCAAGGGTGATATTCAAAATATTTACCAGTGATCAGGCACAGGCTCTTACCAATCAGACCAGAAATATGACAATTAGAACACATGTAGATGCTGAGTACCACCTTCATATCTGCCTTCCTTTCACCATAAAGTTGATAGAGTGGATTGAATGAAATGGCTGTGAAAGCCATAATAAATAGCACAACATCAATAGGGGCTCAAAACATTAATCTTGTTCTTCTGCTTCTTCCTGTTGCTTTTCCCCCCTCAGAACACTAGACTGAGACTCCAAGCACGTCCTTTTGTTCTCAGTGGCAACGTTTGCAGAAAGTCCTACACTTGCATGAGGCCTAAAATGTGTCTGCCCAGCTCTAGAACTACAGAGAAACAATTTATTGCAAGTAAGAAAGCATAGATTAGTTCAAAACTCAGTCAGTTACTCTTATAGCTTCTCTCTACTTGGGCTCTTTTTACAGTCCCATGAATTGCCACCTGGGTACTGTTGATTCTCAAATCTATGTCTCCAGCCCAGATCTCTCCAACTATATCTTTAACATAGTCTCCTTTATGCTGTTCACTCATTCATTTATACATTTATATATGTGCCAGGTTTTTGCTAGGCATTGGTTATCTAGTAGTAAACAAAACAGATATCCAAAGCAGAACGTATCCAAAAAAAGCTTATCTTTCACTGGAATCAATTCATTTACCTGTGTTCCTAATTCAGTGAATGGGAGACCAGACACTCAACTAGTATACTTAATTTTTCCCCTTTACTGTCCAATACTCCACATAAGATCAACCTCATCAATTGTGAAAGTGAATTCTCCAAAACAGAATATTCCCTAATGAATACTTGTTAGGATTATGTTACTTCATAAGAGAGAGGATATTTGTACCTCTGTAGGCCTTTTAGTATTTTTATTAATTTTTTTAGTATTTTTATTAATTTTATTTTTGCAATGTTAGAGTACTGTGGTTTATATTGGGGGGGGGTAAAGAATAAATTAAATAAAAGCAGATAGAAAAACTCTTCCTCCCTCATCTCTTCTTTCAGCATCCCAAAGAATTATTGCTCTGGCTCCTGTGCACTCCACGGTTCCTTAAATGATCATTTTGATATTGATTCATCCTGGAGATTTGTTCCACAGGAATTGTGACCTCTGACTTCCCATTTTCCCATTGAAATGTATATGTTTCACTCCTGCTAAGAAGCAACCCACATGTTTTGTCTTTTGAAGCTGAAGTCCCAGCCTGAAATTTTCTTTGCTATTATACTTTGTATTCTATCAGCAAGAGGCAAGGTTCTGCAAATGAACAGTGTTCTTTTGGTGGTGTTATATTCTATCAGAGTTTGTACAACATCTGAAATTGCAGGCTGAAACAGTGGGTCAAATACGTAGTAGCAACTGCTGGGCTTTGAAAATCCTTTTTTTTCACTTTACTGAAAAATTCTGCAAGGCCCACACTGTTCTATCGCAGTTCTATATTCTTTCCCTGAATAACTTACATTCAAACTTTTGCTTTATCTTATGGCTAGGAAAATTTCACATACCAAAGAAGGTTCAGACAGGTCAAAAGAAGTGCACGAATACCTAAGTGCTAAGATTGTCATTATAAGACCAGCAACAACATAAAAACTAACATAAGCCCCATGATAGCATGTGTGTTTTTTTAAACCTATTGTTACCTTGCAGCTTTTGTGCTTTTCAGAACTTTAAATCAATACATAATCCTTTCAGGATGTACTTATTCATTTAATATTTACTAAGAATATCTTGTGAGGCTTTGCAACAAGACCTCTTTTTATGTAAGGAGAGTACAGAAATGAAGAAGTCAAGTTCGTGGTGCCAATTAAACATGTATCTAAAGTATGAAAAAGGATATACGCATGAAGAGCTTATAAAATTTGTTTCCAGAGGATTATCATTCACAGTTTCTGCATTAAAATTTACTCTGAATTTTCTTCTGGTCATTTGTCTGAATTTTATAGTATAATATTAGAAAGGGACCCATATGTGGACTTCCTTCATAAGGAAGAACAATATCAAAGAAAGGCAGATTCAGGTTTCTCATGAAACCCAAGTGAATTTTTCTATAGTCTTTTGTTTACTCATTAATTCATTCAATGACTGTCATATTAGCAATAAAAATATATCAGATATCATGCTGCAGGCTGGGGTTATGATTGTGGTTAAAGCAGACAAAGTTCCTTTTCTCAAAGAATTTGAGTTCTAGTAGACGAAGCAGAAATATTCAAATAATATCACAAATTTTAACTATAAAATGGAAAAAGTTTATGAAGAGATAAAGGACCTAATTTGGAGCCATATAATCCTTTGGTGGTTTTTTTTTTTTTTTTTTTCTTCTTCTTCTTCTTCTTCTTTTTTTCTTCCTTTTGTCTAAACTGGTAATTGCTTAACTCCTGAAAGTAAAAAGCTATTAGGAGATTAGACAGTGCTGACTCCAGTCAGGGGCATAATTTATAGGGAAAACCCAGGAATGGCCCATCCTTGTTCCAGTGCATAGACTTACACCCTGAATACATTCCCCTGAGAATGGATGAGACTTCCCAAAACCTGTAAGTTGTTCATACCTTTGATTGTCGCTTTTCATTTTATCCCCAGCTGAGAAAGCATAATTGCTGCTTTCCTTCATTGTTGAAGTATTTAAGTGTCATGATAGAAGTACAGGTTTTAGAATAACAAACCCATGTGATAATTTTTAACCTCAATTATTATGGATTGAATTGTGTCCCTCCAAAGTTTAATGTGTTGGAGGCTTGGTCCCCACTGTGACAGTGTTAAGAGGGTGGGAAATCCTATTGTGGTAGTTGAAAGGTGGGGTCTTAGAGAGGTGATTGGATTGTGAGGGCTGCACCCTCTTGAACAGACTGATCCATTCTTGGAATAATGGGAGTGATTCTGGTGGCGTTAAAAAGAGAGTGAATGAAGAGGTTAGTCTCTCTCTGCTCTGCCATTTTGCAATGTGATACCCTTCATCAGTGAAGTCACCACCAAAGAAAGCCCTCACCAGATGTGTTCCCTGGACTTTGGACTTCCCAGCCTCTGAAACTATAGGCAATAAATTTCACTTTCTTACAAATTATCCAGTTCCAGGTATTTTGTTATAAACAACCAAAATGGACTAATACATAAGTGTATTTCAGTTTTCCTGTCTATAATATGGGGATACTACCTCCCCCTACAGAGTTATGATTGGAACTAAATAATGAAATTAAAGTACAGAATTTAGTCCTGTACCTAATAGATTCAAAATACATATCTTCACTTCCTATTAAGAGGGCAGAATACACTGTCCTCAGCATCACTCTCTCCCACAAATCAATCAATTTACAACTATTAAAAAGCAACAAATGCCAAGCTGGGGCTGCTAGGGCCACAGGAGAAGAGGAGGAGAGACCTACAAAGTTCATGAAGGCAGGAGAAGCCGCAATGATAGAAAGAAAGGGTTGCTCCCACCATTTTGAGCCCTGGCCACTTCAAGGCTTGAGCTGGTGAGTGCACTGAGCAAGAGCTGGCAAAAGCTGCAACTGTGCTGTTCCTACAAAGTTGCTGGGAGGTGGCAGGGGAGAAGAGGGCCTTGGTATCCTCTAGGCTAGCAAGACCACTAATAGGGTTCCCGTGGACACACATAGGAGTGAGAAGCCATAACAACTGGAAAAAAAAAGAGCCACTCAGAGGCTGGTGAGTCATCACAAGCGACTGGCACATGGTCTGCCCCATGGGAAGTGTTTGGAGTGCATGCAGTGGGGGAGACAGGCCCAGCAGGGAAACATTGGGGCACAGCATGAACAGCTGTTCAGCTCCCCAATCAGCACAGGATCACTCAGTGGAGACTGGTCAGGTATATAGAACTGCAGAGGGTGCAGTTTGCTGAAAAGACTCAGGCCCAGACTAGAGTTTCCACAAAACCCAGGTGTATGAGACTTTACAAGACCTGGAAGTACATATAAGGTCAACAATTAAAACCTGAGCTGCACAAAAAGCCTTCCCCAGAGAATCAGCAGCAAAACAGCACTTTAGCTCAACTATAGGGCTCAAGTGCTGGTCCCCACAGGAAGTTCCCCCATTTTAGAAATAAGCAAAGGACAACAAATTAGTTCCAGGGCAAAGTTTAAGTGGTGGGAACAGCAAATAATCCAACACAGAACTGAAAGAAAAACAAAATACACACAGATCAGACACAAAGTCTGATATTAACTAGTAAATGTCTAACACCACCAAAGAACACCTATAAAATCTAGAACTGCTGGAAGCTCCCTGGGCTCCCAAGCCAGGGACGTGTGAGGGCCATGGGCCTCAGCCATGCCCCCCTGATGACCACATCCAGCCCAGTGATGACCAACGAGCTGCTGCCGGAACCCCTC
This sequence comes from Galeopterus variegatus, assembly GCF_000696425.1. Taxonomy (NCBI): domain Eukaryota; kingdom Metazoa; phylum Chordata; class Mammalia; order Dermoptera; family Cynocephalidae; genus Galeopterus; species Galeopterus variegatus. The sequence goes on from NW_007728480.1 coordinate 241,739, forward strand.
TGGCCTTCCCTGCCAGAATGAGGCGGGGTGCCATAGGCCTCGACCAAACACCCCTTCCATCCTACTCCTCCCACTCTATTTCCTTCCCTCCACCTCTCTCTACCTCCCCCCCCAACTGCTCTGCAACAACATCTTAGAATATAAAAAGATAATATTAATAAATAATTTTTAAAAGATACATTATCTTCCTTTACCCCTTCCATCCTACTCCTCCCACTCTATTTCCTTCCCTCCACCTCTCTCTACCTCCCCCCTAACTGCTCTGCAACAACATCTTAGAATATAAAAAGATAATATTAATAAATAATTTTTAAAAGATACATTATCTTCCTTTTGTGTGTGTGTGTGTGTGTGTGTGTATGTATTTGCGTTCTTTGTTCATAACATTCTCTAATTGATCTCCTTTTCTCCATAGTTTCAGATCCAGTTCAAATCATACACAATTGTCCAGATGACATTTCTGGGTTGTCTAACAAGCATATGTCTATCAAGCATATCATATCAAAACTTGAACGATTAAGTTACCCCATCACTGTGAAGTTTCCCTTACCCCATGCTCCAGTGTCTCCCATCCCAGCCCCAACATTCACTTACATGCTCAAAGCTCTGAAGTTATACTCACCTTCTCTCTTCCTCTTAGACTTCACATTTAATTGTCTATAAACACTACAGACTTACTTTAAAAATAAATAAATAAATAAATAATCACCAATTTCTGTGCTGAAAATTCTGATACAAGCCATTATGGTCACCACCTCACCAACCTCTCAAGTAACCAAAGTGGCCTTCTTAAAGAGAAAACAGATATATCACCCATCCAAAGCATGTCAATGGTTTCCCATTGCAATTAGAATAAAAATCAAAGTTCCAGCCACAACTTATGAGTCCCTCTGTGATCTGGTCCCACTGAACCATCTGCATGATTTTGATCTTCTAGAAATCTTGCCTTCACTCACTTCGTTTCAGCCACTTTGTCCAGCTTGCAGTTTCTGTGCTGTGCAATTCTACTATTCAAAATCCTCTGTCGATTCCTTCCCTGACTTCAGAATACAGGTAAACATTTTTGCAACACATATAGGAGGCTCCACAGTCTGTGGTCGACATAACTCTGTAGACTCACCATTCATCCCACTCTGTCTTTCATTACAACTGTTTTTCTTCTTCCTGTGATAATTTCCCATGAAGACTGCTAGTTTTTCTTCCTGGTTGTAATTGCAGTGCCTGAATTCAAAGCAACATAATGTCTATGATTCTGCCTATTTTCATCCACTGTTGGACAATTTGATCCCCACACCAAATTGTCCTTGTTCCGGAAATGCATATTGGCTTACTGCGTACAATACTGTTCTCCCCACATTTCACAGCTATGCTCTATTGCCTGAAGTTATGCTCCAGAACTTCCTGAGGCCATCTTTTTAATAAAAGAGGTTTTCTTTTTCTTATTAATTCGTAACTTCTTAGGTATCTTGCTGTGATCAGCCCTTTGGCTGTATCTGGCTGAGTAAAGTTGAAGGGCAGCCAGGCTGACATCTCTACTAGTAAAGCACCGAGGGCTCTACTGCTGCTGTTCCAGGTTTGCTATTTGATAACTCGGATGTAACTCATCCAGAAGCCTCTTTGAAGTCTCTAATGGTGAACTAACAAGTGTAGATGAACGATAAAAGATAAAAACATCATGGATAAATGTATTTCTGTACTTTGGGTTTATTCTTTCCACTCAAGGCCATGGTGATGATTATGTTTTACTCAGCTACATTTATGGCTTCTGTTTATTTCATCCATTTGGTTGCCTACAAAATATTTATTTATCATCTGTTTCTGTTCACACACTGCCTATGCCTGGGGATAAAAATAAAATGAATAAAGCATACTGGCTAGCATAGAGTAGGCCAATTGAATAAATAAATTGATGACTGAGAAACACAGTATCTATTTACAAATCTACAAGGACTTTATATTTAAGCAGAAAAGACAGGAAGACAAACACAATATAAGGACATTGCCATTAAAGGAGGTATAAAATGCACCCAGAACATTGCCTGGCATATAGTAAGCAACAGATATTTGTAGAATGAATGAATATAAAGAAATAAGAAATGAGTAAGTAGGGACTAAATACTGTGAGTTTTTTAAAAAATGAAACATCTAATTTTGCCAGAAGTAATAGGAAAGGAATCACTTAGGTGTCATCTGAGGTAGATCTGAAGTTTGCTTAGCTATTTGCCAGGTGGACCAGGGAAGACTGGCTTGCTGGCTACAAGAACAATGTGTGCTAAACAGAGGTGGCTTCATAATTTGTAGCGTTCAGTGCAAAATAAGAATATGGGGTCGGGCCCCTGGTTCTAAAAGCTGGTGGAAGAGTGCTATTATATTTGCTAGGACATAAAGCTTTTCCTTTTTTTCATGGTCTCTCCCTCAATTTGTCATTGTGTTTGTTATTTAATATTGTTCTAACTAAAATAAATAAATAAATAAAATTTTAAATTATGAGAAAGAATTGTACCATCCATCTTAATTTTATGCAATATCGATTTTAAATGCAAATATCAGTGCATTTAACTCCTGTGTGTGAAATCACCGAATTACACAATTTTCATTTCATAGCTCTTATGTGCATATATATTTTGCTTTTATGAAAACAATGAAAACACAACAAAAGCCTAACTCAAATGTTTTTTATTTTACTTTTCAATACCCAAATATTCTACTAACACTCTACATTTAGGCTAACCGAAGAGAAAAGAAAGACTGGGGGAAAAAAAGGAACTACAGAGTTTCCCTTTCATTCCCTTTCCTTCTATGTCATTTTCAGCCAATGTGGTTGGCTAATGTAGGGTTGGATCTTTGTGTCCTATAGGCAAATAGAGGAGCAAGTAAAGTTGGACACACACGTTGTATTTATTATCCTCTCTGCTCATGCTCACTCTTTTTGTCCCTTTGAACTTCACTAATAAAACACTCATTCAAAGAGAAAACTAGTAAGAACTTTCAGACCCCTGTAGAACAGCATTCGATCAAGCACAGGGCTTTTTTGTGTGGGGGACCCTGTGTACCTGCACAATTGCATGCTCACGAAGCATGCCCTGGCACACAAGTGTGAGCCAGAGGTGCATCCAGGGCGCTTTGCATGGCCCAGCTCTGAAAAAGCCTAGATGAGAAGGGAAGTGTAAGTGAAGGTGTGGCTAGAAAGGTAGAGATGGCAGGTCTACCTTTGTCCTAGTAATTCAAAAGACAGAAAGTTTCCAGATTCAGGCCTGTAGGGACAAAAGACAAGGGACCCAGCTCAGTACAGGCTATTGAGCCAGGTTGCTTGGGTTCAATATATGTTCCATCAGTTACTTATATTTTCTGTGCCTCAGTTTCTTCATCTATAAAAAGTTAAAAGTAAGAGTAATTCTCTCATAGGGTTATTGAACTTTTAATAAGCACACAATACCTGTTAGCTGTTATTACATAGCTTCTGGAGCCATTCATTTAAATGTTTACTGATCACACATTGTGACCAGGCATTAAGCTTGTGGACATTGTAAGACCAGGACTTATGAAGAAACCTGAATTGTGACAAAAGAGGGCTGTCAAAATAACTTTAATTGTAGCAGGAAAGAGGTCTTAAGAGAGAGCATAGAAAAGACACTCATCACACAGCAAAAGATGTTATTAGAAATGGACCGTTAATTACAGCTGGCCAGCTAAATGTTTCATTTATCAAGAAAGGGATCAGGGTATTTGCCATCAACATGGACAAAAGCAGCATACTCAGCTAGGTTACATAAAATCTGTAAAAATTTAATTCTTTGAGATAGGCTTCTTGAAAGTAAACTACACTCTTAAAGGGTAGGGATTATATCTTGTGCAGCTTCATATTCCTTCTGGCCTTATAACAAAATTGTCCAAAGAAGACATACGCAAAATATTTAAAATCATATATTGACTAGACTTTTGCTGATAGACTTCAACAAACATTTCAGTGAGGTTTCAGTTATGATAGATGTAGGCACATCTCCTCATAAATGTTAATAACCCATATGTGCAAATTGGTCTATTTGCCAATAAGCATATTTATTTGTAAGTTGGCCAATTATCTCTATCCAAAAATTCAAAAGAACATTTAGAATGATTGAGAAGCATGAAAATTATTACTACTTTTTCTTCAAACAATTGGTATAAAGTATTTATATGCATAATGGGAATTAATAGTCACCTACAATAGATTTTCACCTTGCTCAACTACATTTCATTCTGTACACAGCAGCAGTTTTTAAATTATAAGTCAGATATCACTTTATTGCATAAAGCCTGTCAATAGCTTCCCAAAGCAATTAGAATAAAATCAAACGACTTAACATAACATTAAAAATGGATATTATCTTTCAACTCAGTTTATAACCATCTCTCTCCCTTTCAGTAAATATATTTCACTAAGAAGGCCCTCCTCCTATTTTTGGAAAATACCACCATGCTCCTTCCCTTGTATCTAATATTTCTTTGGCCCAGAACTCTGTGGCCCCAGGTTTGCCCAAAGCTGACTTCTTATATTCATTAAAGTCTCAGGTGAAATATCATTTTATCTAGCTGTCCTGTCAAAAGTACCCCTCCTCTTCTAGCTCACTTTCTACTCCCATTATCATAGTTTTTTTTTTTCAGAGAACTTATTGTTCTTTAAGTTTTTCCTTTGTATTCACATGTCATTATTTGTCATATCCTAGAAAATAATCAGGAAATTTTTCTATTCACCACTATACCACCATCATCCAAAACTGTCACTGGTCCCTAACAGGTATTTATCATGATAATTATTTGATTGAGTAAATGACTGAATAAGTGAAGGAAAATAATCAGGAAATTTTTCTATTCACCACTATACCACCATCATCCAAAACTGTCACTGGCCCCTAACAGGTATTTATCATGATAATTATTTGATTGAGTAAATGACTGAATAAGTGAAGAAACTGCCTTTGTCATTTTATTTTTAACTTTCTTGTTCTTTCCACTATTGTTTATGGTGCTTTTCCGAGTAGGAACACGCAATTACTCATTTGAAGTTTTAATTGATTTCTGTCAAAGAGAGTTAATATGTGATCTAGTTTTGGGAAGCTTTTGGTGTTTTATCTTATTTGGCAGGAAAAAATTAGCCTATCCTCTAAAATGCACACCAAGAAAAACAATCCAATTGTTGCAGATGAATTGAAATAAATATTACAGCTCCAAGTGCTTCCTTAACTATGGAATTTTAGAAACTACGCTATAAACAAATCAATCTAGTGGGCAGAAATCATTCATTCATAGTCCAGTTCTACAAGGTCTGGCTCAATCTCATTAACTCTGTGAAGTGTCTCCAGAGTCCTCCATTCTTTTAAGTTAAAATTAATCACTTTTAAATCTAAGTTTCTATACCTACTTTATACCTACCTTTGCTAGAGTGAAGAAAATTATATTTAACTGTTTGGGTATCTGTCTCTTCTACTAGATTGAGAAATCCTTTGGGACTAGGATCACATTCATTTTCATTAATCAGCCTAGCCCTAGTGCCAATTACCTAGTAGGAATCAAACATTTTAACACATCTGATCCTTTTAAGACTCAAAACATGCCCAGTTTAGACCCAGTCTAAAACCGTGTGATATCCATCACTAGCTTTGGCACATACCAGTTGTAGCTTCAAAACCATGGGGTCAGCAAACAATGACCTGTGATCTAAATCCTGGGTTTTATTCGGCCCACAAACTAAGAATGGTTCATACATTTTTAAATAATTGAAAAAATCTAAAAAAGAAGGATATTTTATGACATATGAGAATTATATGAAAGGCAAAGTTCAGTGTCCATAATAAAGTTCTCCTGAAACTGATGGTGTTCGGGACACACTACCGTAAATGTGGCATCTGGGCATTTGAGAAAGTCACTCTCACCTTGTCCTTGCCCTGCTCCCCTGAAAAATAGGCTGTCAAACCTAAGAAGAATTTTCTGAACTTCCCCTGAAACAGGTAATAAGACCCTTATTCTAGATGTGCTCACCCTATGCCTGGAAGAAAGAAATAACCTTATCTCTGAAGACACAGGGATTCAGAGAAGAATCTGAACAAACAGGCTTTGTTACGTTTCCCCCAATTCGTCACCATTAGATCATACCTGTTTTGTCCAAACCTATGGTTCCATAACTATCTACTTCTTCATCAAATCTAGCATAAAAATATACAAGTGTAACTGTTTCTTTGGGTCTTCACTTCCTTATGAAGGCTCCCGTGGCATGTAAAATTAATATTAAATAAATTTGTATGTTTTCTCTTGTACATGTGTCTTTTGTTATAGGGACCTCAGCCATGAACCTAGGATGGGTGAGGAAAAGATATTTTCCTCCTCTACAAAATGCAATCCCCACAGCATTGTTATGACAGAATTGAGTAATTGTGACAGAGACTGCAAGACCGGAAAAGCCTAAAATATTTACTCTCTGGTCTTCTATAGAAAAGG
>NW_007728480.1:248789-249188 GCF_000696425.1 Galeopterus variegatus
TAAAATATTTACTCTCTGGTCTTCTATAGAAAAGGTTTGCCAACCCTTACTCAAAAACAAAAAAGAGTCTTTATCTTCGTGAGCTGTGGGAAAGGATTTTCTCCCTAAAAGTCTCCCTCTCTGCACCCCCATAAGTGTGGTCACTTTATATTGCTCATATAAACACCCACAGGGAAGTGCATTAGTTAGCTCTGCATGTCAGTCTTATTTTTTAAAACAGTGTTGTGTTTTAGGGGGAAAATCCAACATCTCTCCTAATTCACTACACTTTGTACGAATCACTGCAATTGACTTTAAAATGGAGAACATTCTCTTCATTGTATTTCTTTTTTTTCCTCTTTTGTCTTTTTTCGTGTCCGGCAACGGGATCGCAACCCTCGGTGTTGCGCCCGCACCTTG
>NW_007728480.1:249565-252098 GCF_000696425.1 Galeopterus variegatus
GGAAAAGTGAAAGTGCTTATCCACAAACACACCTTCCATTTCTCATTTTTCAAGTAAATCAACAAATTTGAATAGCTGACAGAGCCAGTGAATTGCTACAGAATACCATTGCCCTCAATTAACATCTCCTCTGAGCAATCTACATTGAATGAAGTTCCCTTGTTTCCAGCCTTCTTAAGGAAACGAGGTATAAATTGATAAAAGGGAGAGGAATCTTTTGGGTTCAGCTCGTTAGGGTAACATCTACATGGCTGTGTTTTTTCTCCTATTCAACTTCAGAAAAAGCAAAGAGGCCTTAAAGTATTTCCTATTTGTTTTGAAGTAATCGCTCTTCATGTTGATCAGAAATGAAGTTCTGTGATGTTTACAGTAGACCGTGAACACTACATCCTGTATAAGAAATGAAGCACCTCCTTTCTGAAGGGAATTTGCATCCTTCAGGATGAAAACAAAACACTCTTTCGGGTACTGAACCTATACTAACGTCCTAAATGACAAATTCACCAAACATACATGCACGGACAGACAGATACACACACACACACCAAATGCATATGCATATACATTTCTAATTGGAGAATGCTGGACATTTGCAAACTAGCCTCATGAATTGTTTCTATTTAGTGAGAAATGTAAACATTAGAACACTGTAGGAGAATTTCTCTGTAGCTTGCTCACTCTCTCTTAAGAGAAATAGCATTTAGATACTCTTTTTTCCTCAGACTTGTACCCAGGGAGAAGTATTTTACAATTTCAAAACTTAAAAGAAGAGCTACAGTATAGAGATATATCAGCCAATAAAAGTAGTGCCGAACAGGAAGCTTTTAAATTATTTTTAAGATATTTTATCAGGCTAGATTCTATTATATAATATGGTGGGTTTTTAAATTGGATTTCTCTCCAGCTGCAAAAGTGAGCTTGTTGTTCTGTCACATTCTCCTCTGAGGTAACCCCAGGGTTATTAACCCTCTATCTTAGGAAAGACAGACAGCATCCCAAAGCCTAGTTCTAAAGGACAGTTGTTGTCTGCAGACTTGAAGAGATTAATTCCACTGGTATTTCCTGAGTTCCACTAGGTGCTGTGCATACATTAGCAAACAAAATAGACAAAATTTCCTACCACTGAGGAGCTTGCATTCTAGCTGAGGAAACAGATAATAGGCAATAAGCATGTCAAATAAGTAAATAACACAGTACATCAAAGATGACATGTGCTATGGAAAAAAAAAATAAAGCAAAACAAGGAGGACTGAAGTAGAGGAGGGAGTTGTTACAATTTTAAAAGAAGTGGTCAGTCACAGTAGGCTTCACTGATAAGGTGACATTTGAATATCTGAAGAGTGAATATTCAGAGGACAAATGATTCAGGCAAAGGGATAAAGCAAAACAAGGAGGACTGAAGTAGAGGAGGGAGTTGTTACAATTTTAAAAGAAGTGGTCAGTCACAGTAGGCTTCACTGAGAAGGTGACATTTGAATATCTGAAGAGTGAATATTCAGAGGACAAATGATTCAGGCAAAGGGAACAGCAGTATAATGGCCTTGAGGCTGGAGTATGCCTGGCATGTTTAAAGATTATCAAGCGGAGTAGATTGAATGAGGTTAAGAGCAGTCAGTGAAAGAGTTAAGAGTGAAGGGGGCAGATCATTAAGAATTTAGAGTAATAATCTGAAAAGTAAATTAGGAGCCCACTGATAGATTTTGAGCAAAGGCATAAAGACATCCTCATGTTGGTAATGTAAAGTATACTGCTTTGAGATGGCATGAGTGTTTTAGAAGCTGAAATTTATTCTAATACAGGAAGCATGACTTCCCCATATGAGGTGTGGTAGTATAAAGATAGTACAATTAAGACTCATTGTTTAGAGTAAAAGAGAATGAACTAGTTCCAGGTTTGCTGTATGATTCGTGTGTCACTTTTCTCTCTATGCCTCCAAGAGGTTCTAAACAATAATGTTACTTGCCATGTAACATCTCAGAATGATTTGAGAAACTGGGGAGACAATGGAAGAAAGACTAATTGTCAGGTCAATATGGGTTATCTTATACCTAAAGAGTTGATGACGATCTTATGTACATTCTAGTTGTCCTGACGATTATAGTCCTCTCCAACAGGAGCCAGAGTGTCTGTGCTGACAGAAGGTCTAGGCTGAAAAGTCAAATTTTCAGAAGCTTGCTATAGTTGTGAGAATGAGAGGATATAAAGTATGTATAATAGAGTTTTACAGTGATAATGTAGTAAAGGTGCTGACAGGAGGCCACTCTGATAGTTGTCAGATGAATCTATCAGATGGAGAACTCTGAAGTGCTATGTAAAATGTGGGAGGAGAAGCTCGATCGCAAGTCAGGCATGTCACCTATGTTAAGTGACAATACTGCTACTGGAAAAGCTAAGAAAGAGAATAAGCATTGTAGTTTTGAAAATGTCTAATTTGCCTTCTGCCATCCCTAGTAAGACAGGAAAACAGGTTTCTATTAGTTGAAAAAATTAATGGAATCATATATATATATATATATATATATATTTTTTTTTT
>NW_007728480.1:253297-256607 GCF_000696425.1 Galeopterus variegatus
CCGAATCATATTTTTAATGGTCAAAAATGAGAGTGAAATGTCTTTTGATGTCTTTTTTTTTTTGGTGGCTGGCTGGTACAAAGCTCCATATCCATGACCTTGGTACTATGAGGCTGTGTTCTAACAAAGAGTTGGTTATGTCTTAGAAGATTATAATTACATAGCAAAAAAAGCTCAGTATGAATAATAAAAATGGTAGGATAATGTAGGTGATCTAGAAATAGATTCTCTTATACAATATGAGAGAAATATCAGTTCAAAATTCTGCTGATCATATTACACAGAACACCAACAATGAAAAACAAGTTTGCTTCACTATGACACTTTCTTTAGGAAGCATATCATTAAAAAATTAAATAAGTTAACTGTAAGTAGAAACATTAGTGCCCCCACATATAGGAATAAAATGAATAGATTTATCAAATATCTTCAGCTAAAAGGAGGCCTAATGGGATAGAGATGTAAAACAGAAATGTTCTGATGCTAGAGAATAAAGACTGAGGACAGTATTTCCCTCAGGGGCTTGCTAATAGGGTCTGTAATCAAATATATTTGGGAAATTCTTGGCAAGAGTGTATCATACTTCAAAGAAAGGCAAACTAGATAGTAGGGTCAAATCACAGGGCATTTAAAAAGAGAGATGAAGGGTCATTAAGAAATCCAATGAGAGAAGTAATTTAAAGTGACACAATACAAAGGAACATGGGATTCCAAAGAGAAAGTTTCTGCTTAATATTTATTTATTTATTTAATTTTTTTTGTCCCACTACCCGCACCCCAAGTTTCTGCTTATTTTATAGCTTTGCTGAAGACACACCTGTTACATACTGTGAAAAAACTATTTTGTGTGCCTAGCATTTTTAGACCTAGAAGGACCCCAGAAAGCATCTGGTTTCCTCTACGTAGCTGTGTAAGCTAAGACTTTAAAATCTTAAGTGATTTACCTAAGGCCATAGAGCCAAAATTCAGTCTTAAATTCAAGTCTTCAATCAAAATATTTTTTAATTCAAAATTTCTAAGTATCATGAAAAGAATGACAATATCTTGCTATAAACTTATTATATTCTCCTCTCTTTTGGGGGATAAATTATTTTTAAAGGCTCTTGCCATAAAAGCTGAATTTTCCTTCTGTGGTAGAGAATCTCCTGTTTCTAGCAAAAAACGCTCTGTACCTACCAAATGTTCCATAAACACAGACACACTAAATATTTGATCTATGTTCTAATTGTTTACTTTCACCCATCATTTCACCATCGATAAATTTTTGTCAGTGTTTACAGTTTTGTGGTAACTATAGAAATGATGTTAGGAAGAAATTAGGGCAATATAGGTAACAAGACATAGCTGCATGATAAATTTTAGATCTGATATAAGAAATGTAGGATAAGACAGAAAATTCAACAATTTTAACAGTGTTTTAACAATTGTTGATGGAAAAGTCAACAATTTCAACAATGCTAAAGGAATATGTGCAAACACACAAATACAGATACAAGCAGAAAATTACACGTAAAAACTGATGACTGAGTAAATTCTGTAATCTGGTTAACAGTGTTGCACCAATGCTATTTGCTATAGTTACACAAAATTGAAGGAAACTGAGTGAAAGACAAACACATTCTATATATTTTTGCAACTTTCTCTGAGTCTATAATTATTTAAAAATAAAAAGTTAAAAACAAAGAAGCAAAGGGGAAAAAAAATTCAGAACAGGGATCCAAAGACCTACCTAAATTGCCAAAGGGGCACATGGCACAAAAAAGTTTAAAATCACTTGGCCTAATCCTTCTTGGTAACCACAGGAAGAGGCTAGGCCCCAGGATAGGCCTGGTTGTCCTCTAGAAAGCTCCTCTGGGTTGACAAGATTCAAACAAATTCATTTTCAGGAATGCTGGAGAACTTTCTTTTCTTCTGCACAATGATTCAGGTCACAGTTCCTCCTCTGATTCAGAAGAATAGCGTGAAAACTTTTGTAGTGTTTTTTGCTAAATGATTGCAGACTTTTTATGGACCTCCCTACCCCACCCTCCTCAATTTAGTAAGGAGCTAAAAATAAATGAGATCAAGTTGGTAGGAACTGCTTATACAAGTTGAAAAAAAAGAGAAAAAATGCAATCCATAAAACAGCTGACTCCCCTTTACTTTTGCCATCTAATTAATTAATCAGTTCTTTTCAAGACTAAAGACAGAATCAGAAACGTGGCTTATTATGGAAGATGTAAGTTGTTTCATTTTATGAGAAAATAAAAATATTATATTTAGAAATATTATTAGATTATATGTTTTACTCATTAATATGTATAAAATATTATAAATATCTAACAAATTATATTTAATAATTTACTCTATTATTAAAATAATGTGATCTGAAGATATATCTTTCAAAATTTTTTAGCAAATAATGTAGTGCCAAGTTAATAAAGCAAAGACAATGTTTGGAATATCTATGCATACCCAAAATGAAACTTAAATTTCTTCAAATCATTTTTGCCTAAACTTCAATGAATGGATATAAGTCTGCACTTGAAATATAAAATGTAACTTTTAGAATTAAAGCTTAGCCTGCTCAGTTTTTGAATGAAGAAGAGCAAATTTCAATATCTCTACAATGAAGTCATTCTAGTCAAACAGGTTCATAATCTTTAATGCAAGTGTGAAATGTACTTTGAAAAGCATTTTGAAGCCATTATTTTTTCTAAGTATCATTCATTTTAAATCCAGAGTATATTCAGTACACTTAGAAGTAGTCCAGGCTGATAGTTTTAACAATTGCCCAATTGCAATTGTGCAAGTTTCCTAATCACCATGGACTGGGTAGCTTAAAACAACAGAAATCTAATAATTCACAGTTCTGGTGGCTAGAAGTTCAAAATCAAGGTGTTGCCAGAGTTGATTCCTTCTGAGGCTCTAAGGTAAAAATATCTTCTAGCTCTGGTGGCTGCCAGCAATCTTTGGTGTTCCTTGGGTGAGGGTTGCATAACTCCAGTCTTTCCTTTCATGTTGCTATTTCTCCCTATGTGTCTCTGTGCCTCCAATCTCCCTCTGCCTTTTTCTTATAAGAACACCTATCATTCGATTTAGAGCCCAACCTAAATCTAGGATAATCTTATCTCAAAATGCTTAACTTAATTATAACTACAAAGACCCCTTTTCCAAATAATGTCATATTCACAAGTCCCAGGCATTAGGACTTACTCATATCTTTTTGACAGCCACGATTCAACCTACTATAAAAGTGATGTATCTTTGTACAGTAACCTCTGTATGATCACAAATAATATGGGTTTAAGGTCTGGCCATATGGTAATAT
>NW_007728480.1:256834-258022 GCF_000696425.1 Galeopterus variegatus
TACAGTAACCTCTGTATGATCACAAATAATATGGGTTTAAGGTCTGGCCATATGGTAATATTTAGTAATATTATCTAATGCATATGTAGTTTTTATTTTAAAGAGTTTACGAAGGGTTTGCACATTCACTTTCTCTTCAGTATTTATAACAAACCTTAAAGACAGGTTTGTCCTTTTTCTCATTTTACAAATGGTAAAGCTGATGCTAAGAACAATTAATGATTTATCAGAGTCAAACCAACACAGGGTGTTAGAATGTGTCAGGATTTGAACTCAGTCCTGGAACCCAGATTGCCTGATTCTAGGATAAGTGCTCTAAACAGTGGAAGCTTTTCTATTCCATGCTTGATGCAATGACAAGGCATAAAAAGAAAGTAGTGCCTTAATAAAGCCAATATAGTCAGGTGAATCCTTGCCAGTAACAGAGTCTGAGCAGCATACAGACAAAAATCACTCAGCCCATTTCTTGTAATAACTAGATCGTATCATGAAAAGAAATAGTTGATTCACATCAACAAAATTGTTGATAAANAAAGTTATATGAATATGAATCGTTCAAATCTTAAGTTTTGGCCTCTCTGGATTAGAACATTCCAAATAATATAAAGAATCTATCTATACCTGCATTCATCTTGCACACAGCAGAATGAAAACACAGAAAGTGCCTATTAAGTTCTGTTCTAGAAGCATTCTACTATAAAGTGAGTTCACTGGGGTTGATTTCCACAGTCAGCTACATTAATCATGAGGTTCTCAGCTGTTATGTTCTGCATGCTTGCTGCCTAATATGTAAAAGAGGCTAGGTAAATCTCCCCAGTTCCTTGACAAGCAGCTATACTTTTTTATTCTTTATTACAGAATAAAAATCCCACTGAGATATGTATTTTTTTTAATCACTCAATGTCAAGCAAGTCAGGGAGTATTATTTCATAATACACCTTTCACTTGCTTAAACATTAAAAATGGTGAGATGCAAAAGGAATATGAAATAAATTGCATGCAGAGGATAAGGTGGAGATCTTGGAAGGATATGGGAGAAAAGTAGCCTCAGCAGCAATAGTGAATTTTCTTTCCTTCCTTTCTTTCTCCTATTCTTCCCTTCTTCCTTCTTTTCTTTCTTCCTCCATTTTTCCTTCTTTAATTCCTTCCTTCTTTTTTCATCCCTTTCTTTTATTCATTCTTTTTTTT
>NW_007728480.1:258816-260640 GCF_000696425.1 Galeopterus variegatus
CCTTTGTGAATTTATAATTTATAAGAGTATACTCTTACACAAGTAACCACATTACAAAAAATAGGCTATGATAAATGCCACTTAAAGGAAAAAAAATGCTACAGAAAATCACAGGAATGATCTTTTACAACATAAGACAGCTTCTGTCACTCCTCTGCTCAAACCTTCTAACGGCTTCCTGCCTCACTCAATACAAATATCAAAATCTTTGCAACGACCTTCAAGGCCCTACGCAATTTGACTATGACACCTTTGATCTCATCTCCTACTACTATCCCCCCTAGCTCACTCTGTTCAGCCACACTGAATAGCTTGCTGTTTCACAAAGCACCAAACACCATCTCACATTATGGCTTTGGATCTGTCTCTTTCCTCCAGATAGACACATGGCTGACTATTTCACCTTCTTCCAGACTTTATTCACACCTTACCTTCTAAAGGAGGCTCAATATGACTCCATTGCCCTGCTTGTTTTCTTTACTCCATTCTAGTGTACTGTGAAAGTTACTCAGGGGTCATGTGTGGTGTTTATTGTTAATCTCTGCCAACAAGAAGATCAGCTCCATGTGGGTAAGAGTTTTTATCTGTTTTATTTCCTAATGTATTACAAGCATCATAACAATGTCTGAAGTATAGTAGGTGCTCAATAAATATTTATTGAATAAATTAATGAGTGGTCAACTTTGACTGGAGAGTAAAGGCAGGGGAAGAAAATCAGAAATGTTTTAATGCATGAGGTAGTGCCTTAAAGATAAAGAACTTTGACAGGAAGGGATGGTCTTCCTGACTCATCTGTCTCACTTCAGATTATTATTCTTTCAGCATGTGAAGGATATTTCTCAAACAGATAAGTTCATAAAATTTTTGCATGTAACTGACACATTGGATAAGTATGATTCATGGGATGTTATCACAAAGCAAATTTTTTTGAGTTAATTTTTTTTTACTGATTATGAATATTCATGAGATACAGAGCTGATTGTCACCCCTCATGCCCANTTTTTTTTCTTTTTTTATAGTTATGGAAATGGTCATGTTTTATGCTAGAAGTCTGACTCTAGCCATGAGACACAGAAATAATCTTTGATGATTCTCATTCAATGGTATGATCCTTTACAGTTGTGAAGTGTGTTATGGTAACAAGACTATTTTCATTCTTTTATACATTCATTCAACAAATGTCTAGGATTATTTACTATGTGTTAAATGGTGCAGTAGATGATAGGAATTCAAAGATGAACTAGATAGTCAGTGCAGGGTCTATAGAGGACCAAAACAATAAAGAAGAAAGGAAGCAAATTTTAAAAAATCAGATCCAGTTATGATTAGAGGCCTGAAAGAAACAGTTTTCTATTATAGAGAGAGAAAAGGTAGAGTAAGATGATCTAATTTCTCTTTTGTTTTTTTTGGCAGCTTGCTGGTACAGGCTTCCCACCCTGGAACTTGGTGTTATCAGAACCACTTTCTAACCAACTGAGCTAATTGGCAAGCCCCAGATGGCCCAACTTCTATACTGTAGTTAAACATATAGAAAAAGCAATTGTACAGTCAATTTTATGCTATTTGGCAAAAAAGAATAATTTCTCTGAGACAATCAGATATCCTAGTTGATGAAGCAATTATTTGAATATCAGATAATATCACTATTTACCTAAAAGAATTTCAAACCATATTCTGACAACTGTGGGTTGAGTAACATTTATATGCAAAGTACTGGTTATTCACTACAGAGGACACAAAGCTGAGTAAGATCTAGGCTCTGTCCTTTGTGAATTTATAATTTATAAGAGTATACTCTTACACAAGTAACCACATTACAAAAAA
>NW_007728480.1:262550-265082 GCF_000696425.1 Galeopterus variegatus
GTTGCAAATGGGAGAATTTCATTCTTTTTTATGGCAGAGTAGTATTCCATGGTGTATATGTTTTTCATCATGCACCTTTAATACTTTCAGGTCTCATAGCCTTTCATAGCCTTTCATTCATTTATCCAAAAAGTACCTATTACGCACATACTTTGTTTGGCCATGTTCCAGACTTTAGTATATGTATCAGAGATGAATATGCTAGATTATGTTTCTTAAATATACCATAAATTGTGTACTTTCAATGTTTTCCCATGTTGTTCCCATTTTATGGAATGCCATTTTACTCCTCTTTGGATAGGAAACACAAATTCATCTTTTACATCACTGCTGTATAGTCATCTCTCTGTTGAGCCTATCCTGAATTCTCTGGGCAGAATTCATCACTTCCTATTCTGTGTTCTCATAGCACTGTGGGCCAGCACATTATTCATATTGTATTATGAGCTGGATATATCAGAGTCACCTATAAGTTAAGGAGATACATTATACTGATACTTTAACTTATAATAACTAGGAGTTTGGCTCATAATAGAAGCTCTGTGTGTGTGTGTGTGTGTGTGTGTGTGTGTGTGTGTGTGTATTTGTAGTATTAAAATAAACCGCACTTATAATAACTAGGAGTTTGGCTCATAATAGAAGCTCTGTGTGTGTGTGTGTGTGTGTGTATTTGTAGTATTAAAATAAACCGTGAAGGGAGCACCTTATAGGGTGATATAGATGGGTGGTCACAGACACACTTGTAGACTAGTAAATTCCTCTAGACTATAATATGCATTGGATAGTGGAAGATACGTCTTTAAATGTATGTTGTAATAAGTCTTTAAATATCGCCAATATTGGGTGATATTGTGACAAGTCTTGAATGCCATGGGAGGAGTGTGCACTTAATTCAGTAAGCAAGAAAGACTTATTCAAAGCTTCTGAAGAAATTCATTTTTAGAGTTGAGCTTTAAGAAGAATAATCTGACAATATTACACAGGTTGCTTTGAAATAGGATAATTCCAGGAGAGTAGTTATTAAAGTAAAAAAATGTGTAATGAGAAGGAACAGCACAAATATAGAGGAAACACACATAAATCATTGTGGGGCTGGGAACTCCAGGTTTTTATGAAAGGATCCAAAAAAGTAAAAGAAAATGACACTCTGATGCTAGATGACTGGCAGAATGATAGTACAATTGTTGAGGGAGCTCAGAAGGGGAAGGAGATGAGTCAGTTTAAATTGGACATGTTAATTTTATGAGAAAAGTGAGACGCTCTATTATGATTTTCAGTAAGCAGACTGAAGCAGGCAATTTGGTGGTGTCCTCTATGAAAGATTTCGGTGGAGAATTGCTATAATTTATGATAAAACACAAAGCAATTTATCATTGTAAAATTCTATAAAATGTACATTGATTTTTTTTTTTTTTACAAAAAAGATAATTAACCAATAGAACAATAAAAAGCATGTGAGAAAGTGTTTCGGTACAAGAAAGGAGAACAGCATCTGACTCAGTAGTTTCGCATTCTCCTTAAGGAATACAAGAAGAACAAATCAGTGAAACTTTGCCACTACGCACCTGGAACAGATGACAAAGAGGAGGAAAAACTGTTCATCACCCACGTGCTTATTGAATTAAAAAACACTTTAGTCTGAATCAATAATTAGGAGACTTGACATCACAGAAAATTTAATTAGTGATTTACAGGACAAAACTCAGAAGAAACTGAAGAATCCAGAGGAAAAGGGCAGAGAGTAAAAAACAGAGGAAATGAGAAAAATGGCAAGCAAAATGAAAATCGCATTTATAGAAGAGAGATTCCCAAAGAGAAAGCAGAAGAAATGAAGCATGAACAACGATCAGTAAAGAATTCTGCAAAATTACCCAGTTTAAAAAAATAATTTGTATTTTGAGATCGAGACTAGTCATGTTTCAAGTAAATTAATAACAAAAGTCACACTCAAAAAAATAGCTTCAGGTGATATTGGCAAATGTTAAGCGTAAAAAATGCCTCAAACACAGAAAAAGCAAGATGCAAGATGGCCTAGCACACCTTTCAAAAGCCAAATGCCAGAACACATAGAAGCTGAGAGGAAAGATCATTACTCATGATCTCCACAGTCATCCATCTGCTGTACAAACGTGAAGGTAGTGGCCAGCCAAAGTCTCATAAAATTGACCATTATTTTGAGAAAGTCTTTCCAAAATGATTCATAGGTGATTAATGTATGAAACAAATAAACAAGATCAAGGATGGTAAATTGTGGAAGGAAAGACTAGTGATGAATATTGAAAAGAGTTCAACATACAGAAAATATATAGAAATAATTAAAAGCGTGGCAAATGTGTTCATGAAATATTAGGTGTACACAGTATTTATTGTGGAAGATTGTTAACATTTTTTTTCCAAGATGAATATATCACCTAAAAGTAGGCAGAGTTTGTTGTACAATGAGATAGAAAGCTTTAAATTATTTATATTCCAAAGCGCTACAGAGTCTTCATTTATTCAACATGAAAGACTAGATAGACAGATAGATAGATA
>NW_007728480.1:265586-270394 GCF_000696425.1 Galeopterus variegatus
AAAGCGCTACAGAGTCTTCATTTATTCAACATGAAAGACTAGATAGACAGATAGATAGATACATAGATGAGGATAGAATTAAATTTTTAAAAAATTTTGGATTAAAAATAGGATATGAATTTCAAATTCTTGCATAATATGAAAACAAATCAGTCATCATAAAGCAAACAAAAGTACACATGTTCATACAGATACATATATTCATATGAATATATACACATATTCATGTAAAGACGCATGCACACAAAAAATTAAGAAAACTTAAAACATTTGAATACAATTTAAATTACTTAAATTCCTCTATGAAAAGGTAGAAACTCTAAGATAAAAAGGAAGAGCAAAATTTAATTCTAGACTTCTTTTGACCAAACCTGAAACCTACATATAATTTAATAATAGTTCTTCCTTCAATTTTTATCTAAGGGTACTGTCATATGCACTCTAAGACCTCTTTTTTTCTTTCTCAGTGACTTACTTTATAGATTATACCTTTTTTCCCTTTACTGAATCCTTCTTCTCAGCAGTTATATATTTTCGAGCATTTCCCATTTTAAGAACAATCTTCTCTGATTCAACCCCACTTCCACTTTCAGCTACCTCATTACCACTCCTCTCTTTTCACAGCCAAACTCTGCTCACAAATATTTCTTTATCTCCCTCTGGCTATGCGGTCCTGCACTCTTCATTCCAAATTTCTCTGGCCAATGTTGCTTTGCTGTTCAACTCTTAAAAACCTACCTACCTTTTTTGATTAGCCTAAAAATGTAACTCCTTGTTATTATATTTAAGATTAATTTTATTTGAAATTTCAAGAATAAATGAATTGTGGCTGAAGAGAAACCAAGGCAGGGGAATGATGTGCTGTTTGCTTTTAAACTGGACATTCTCCCCTCATTTCCTGGGCATTTTCTCGTCTCTGGGAAACCTCAATCTCATCTCACCATCTCTACTCCTCTCTCTGCTTTGAGATTTACTGCCCTAAATCCTTAAATGTTGTCACCCTAGGAGTCTGTCCCAGGGCCTGTATTCTACACATTCTCCTTGGGTGAGCTTATCACCCAGCCCCATGACTCTAGCTATTATTTATCACACACACTTATGATTCTTCAATCTTGATCTCCTGCTTAGATCTCCTTCCTGAATGCCAGACTTATATTCAACTACTGTCAGCATCTCCATTTGGATGGAATTCTTGCTCCTAGATATCTCTCAAATGCTTCTACTTTTCCATTCTCAAAGCCACCACATAGTTTAGGTCCTAATTATTTCCCTCCTGTATTACTGAGATAGCTTCCTACAGTTTTCCCCACTTCTTACCTTATATCTCTCCAAGTCATTCTCCACACTGCACCCAAAATTATCTTTTCTAAAGTGTAATTTTCATCATTTTACTCCTTTTGTTAGTACATTTATGGTTGCTCTTTGTCCTTAGGATAAAGCCTGATCTTCTTAACACAGCTGGAGGAGTCATCAGACGCTGCCTAGTTTTTACTGTTCTATTACTTACCTGCTGAGTTCTTCCTCTGGTCCCCATTCTAGAAATCTTTTCCCAGTCACCCTGTTCTAGTTTAGAGACATATGGTGTATTCTCATAGCACACAGAATTTACCTATCACCACACTTATCAATTCTATTATAATCATCTGTTTACCTGTTTATATCATCCACTAGACTATAAACCCTTTGAGGCAAAACTGGACGTATCTTAGACACCATTAAATCCTTAGGGCAAGACATAAGATTAACCCAAGAGTAAATATTATTTGAGGGAATGAATGAACAAGTGAATGAAAAAAAAAATAGTAAAAAATGACCTGCAAAAAGTTAGTTACAATATAATTGGCAAATCTCCACAAACAGAATTTCAAAGCATCAGGAGTAACAGTATTAGTTATAAAAAATTTATAGTTTAAGATAAGATGCATCAAATGTACAAAGCAACATTTTACAAATGAAAGGCATAATAAATAACACTAATAGGAAAAAATATTATGTCCTCATTAATAGAGCACCAGAATGCATGTAATAATATCTGTAGTAATTCAAGGGCAATTGACAGATGCACCATAACTTTGGCAGATTTATCGTACATTATTACCTATTTTTAGATCAAATAAAAATAAACTGTTTTAATATGTACTTGGTAGGATTAAGTTTATATATTTTTTTACATTAAAAACATAAAATATTTTTTTTACAGCCATGGAAACATTTTTTTAAGTGGATCATATGAGAGATTAGAAAGAAAATCTAAAAATTTATCGTAATCTTATTAGTGTTATCTTTGGTATTATAAAGTCATATTATACCTTTATGTATATTCCAAAATTTTATAATTAGTAGATATTCCCTCTATCAATAAAGAAATTAAACATAAATTTTTAAAATTGGCCCAAAATATAAAAAAATGTAGAAAAGGCAGATGAAGACCATACAGACCATGGTGATTAGGAGATCACTGGTGATTTTGGAGGGACAATGTTTAGAAAAGCTCCAGATTTCATGGCACTATGGAATATTGAGAGAAGAAGAAGCAGAAAGTCAAAGTTTTACTTATAAAACGTTTGGAAACTAAAAAAAGGAGGTAGAGGACAGTAGCTTGAAAGTAATCAAGATTGAGATAAGTATTTTATTGAGGATAAAGAGACATGAATTTTTCATTTTAAGCAAAAGGAAGGGGTGAATATAAGGATAACCTGCAGATGAAGAGGAATATTTGGTCAAAGTCTAAAAGGATGTGACAATGACCAAACATGACTGCAGATGTGGATTGCAGCATTCACGAGAGAGAGATGCTACCTCCACCCCTAAGATGTTTTCCTCCTCTAAATAGTTCAGACTCTCGTTCCAACGCCACGTCTACGAATCAGTCTGGAAGAAGAAGGCAAGAGGAAGCTTAAGGCAAGCAGCAGATCTGGAAGGGAGCAGCCCTCATGTTCATAGCGCATCGACCAGAACGTACTCACATGGCACATGTGGAGAAGATGAAAGAGAGCAATAGTCGCAAGGAAGGCTGACATACGAGGGTACTTCAAAAAGTTTGTGGAAAAATAGAACAAAAGATAGCATGAGTCTTTCCATGAACTTTTCGAAGAGTCCTAGTATATAATCTCTGGCTGGTCAGCCATGTTGTGATAAATAAAATGGGTTTCTTTATAAAAAGAAAAAATAAAGACTGCATACTGGGAGTCTGAATAACTGAGAGATAAATGGCAGTCTCAAAGCCAGACTGCAGGATATTTTTTTTTAAAAAGAACCGTAAAACAGGTGTTGAAATCAGCGAGGAAAGAAGTGAGACAGTCTCTTACAGGTAGGTAGGTGACTTCAAAACAGCAAAAGCACTGCCATAAATACAGCATAAAGTTCATTAAAGAAAGACCTAGGCTCTTTTTCAGAATATTAAACTCTTTTTTTGACTATGTGAGTTTTAGTGATTGAGAAGAGGGAAATTTAAGGGATATGGTATTTGTAGAGTGTAATGACATGTTATTCACACATTCATGGAAGAATATAAACCTAAAGTTTTCAAAGAAAGAAGTTAGCAGAGAGAAAAATAGAGGTAAACAGGAATGATTGAAATACAACGTGATGCCAGTTCTGCAGATAAAAAATTAGGGAAAATGAAAAGGAAAACATGTCTGCTTGTAGCATTCATGTTAATGTCCAGGACAGGAGAAACAGGAAAGAGGCAAGGGGCATTGTCACAAAGGTAAGTGAAACGATCTCCTTTCTCTTATATATGCTTCTTACCTTGCTTCTATCTTTAACAGTCTTTTGTAGAATATGTTACTATAAGCAAACTTAACTCTTTCTGAATTTGAAAAGAAATTAGGAATAAGTATATTCTAGTTATATGAGGTCGAAAAGTAACACACTGGGCAAAATTTTAATTATTGGGTATGCTTATAAAACTAATCAGCTCAAATAGGACTCTTGGTATAACCAAATGTGCCTCAGAAACTGTCATCTCTAACTGCTATCCTTACTTGATGGCTGCACTACACCTCCTGTGTTGGGGGACCAGTCTGGAGGCAGCTTGGTGGAACGGCGTACACACGCTGCTCGCTTGTTCAAGGAATTTGCCCTGATTAGTTCACAGCTTCTGATGTTGGAGTTTTTCCTGATGGTAACAGTGACGATTAAAGGATTTTAAGCAGTAGGTGACATGATTTGGTTTGCATTTTAAAGAGTTCACTGTGGTGGCAGAGTGGAAAATTGATGGAAATGGAACCAAACTAAAAAGAGAGAGAACATCAAGAAATTAGCAGTAGCAAACCAAATGAGAGAAGGTACAAAAGAATTACTCTGCCACGTGATAAACACTGTCTATCAGTATAGTATAAATGCAGAGAAATACAATTTACCTTAATGATAGACAATAAGACACATTCTTTATATTTTATAATGGGCTGAAAAGAATCCAGAATTATTGAATATTGTGGCCAATGTCCCTAGAATTTTTTCAAGATGGCAAAGTTTTTATTTATTTATTTATTTATTTATTTATTTATTTATTTATTTATTTATTTAATTTTTTTTTTCCTTTTTGTCTTTTTTACTGACCGGTAAAGGGATCGCAACCCTCAGTGTTGCGCCCGCACCACGCTCAGCCAGTGAGCGGGAACCGGTCTCCACATGGGATCCAAACCTTCCACGGGAGCACTGCCGCACTCCCAAGCGGTGCACTCTCCAGTGCACCACCGGGCCAGCCCAAAGTTTTTATAAGTTCACAGACTTTTTTGAAAGATCTGCAAGGTTGGTTAACATTTTATTGCAACATGGAGGAACCATGACATAGCAATGTGCTC
>NW_007728480.1:271054-272246 GCF_000696425.1 Galeopterus variegatus
AAAGTCTTATTTGTGCTATTCAGTGACCTCTTGGCTATACACTAATAGATTTCCAATCCACTGAGAGGCAAACCCTCACAGACAATTTTCAGACTTTCAAAGCTATGATTAAATGTGCCTTTACATCAAAAATCAATCTTTTTAAGACATTCAAGGCATTTGCTCTGCAGAGCAGAGACTAACATGCTAGACAGGCTCTCCTAGATAGACTTTTAAAATATCTGTCTTTTTGCCTTGCAAGAAGTCATCATTCCAGGTATTGTTTATACTTTTAGAGACACATTTTCAAAGGCCACCAAACCCCAATTAAAATCATATTGGCTTGAGTATATGCTCCTATTTACTACAAGATATTCTTGAAGTACACAGAAATTGCATCTATAATTGTTACTGTCATAAATTAGTACATGTGCCTGTTTTGATACTTTGGTTAGCTAATCAGCACATAGTCTTTACTTTTTAGAAATGTCCAAGTAATATACAGAAAATTTACCTTTTTCAAACAGTTGCAGTATTTTCATAAAGTAAATAATATTTTGCATTCTACAGTTTTTATAATAAAAATATTATAGGTGAATTTAGCTAGCACTTATTGAGTTTCTCATATACCAGATAAATTTTGTGTTAATGGTTTTCTGTGCTTGTTAACCTTGCTTCTTCTAATATATAAGCTCCCTGGGACCAGGGATCTTAGTTTTGCTTAATTTCCCCACCACTCTTAGCATAATACTAGATATCAGTAGATTATACTCAGTAAACACTAACAATAAACTTTTAACACTAGAAGAAGTTTAATTACAATATTTTTTTTTTTTGTGACCGGTAAGGGAATTGCAACCCATGGCTTGGCGTCGCCCACACCACGCTCAGCCAGTGAGCGCACCGGCCATCCTTACACAGGATCCTAACCCACAGCCGCGGCGCTCCCAGCACCGCTGTGCTCCCAGTGCCGCACTCTCCCGAGTGAGCCACGGGGCCGGCCCCTAATTACAATTATTTATTTTTAATTTTTTAAATTTTATTTATTTATTTTTTACTTTATTTATTTATTTATTTATTTATTTCCGATATACAATGTGGTTGATTATTGTTGCCCATTACCGAAACCTCCCTCCCTTCTCCCTCTCCCTGCTCCCACCCAACAATGTCCTTTCTGTTTGCTTGTCGTACCAACTTCAAGGAATTGTAGTTG
>NW_007728480.1:272818-273863 GCF_000696425.1 Galeopterus variegatus
TTTTTTTTTTTTTTTCCTTTTTGTCTTTTTTCGTGACCGGTAACGGATCGCAACCCTCAGTTTCGTGCCCGTACCGGACCGGGATGGCCACGGGATCGCAACCCTCGGTGTTGCTCCCGCCCCTCGCTCAGCCAGTGAGCAGCCGGTCTGCATGCCAGTAATAGCCTCATTCAGTTCAACGCACAGAACAGTAGATTGAAATTAACAGGTCCTATTGTCATTGACCTGACATTATCAAATCAGTCACAGATTTTTGTTGTGGTACAATATTTAAGCAATCAATAAAACCTTTTCACCAGTTGTCCTAAATGTCATATTGACCTCTTACAGGCTTTGTGATATCCTTCTCTATTACATTAGCTTAAGCTGTATCATTCTGTTATTTAAAGTTTCATTTATGTCACTCTTTCTTTATTAAACGTCTAGTCTCGTTGTGGTTTCCCTCTATATCTTCATAATGTTCCAATGTGTAATTATTTTGTTAATTTGATAACAAACCAGATAAGCTGACTTACATTAATGAAAGAGGTCTGCACATGATCACAGATTACTTGACAGAGGCTGGCACAACACAAGCCAAATGAAGACTTGCATCATTTATCAGCTTGCAAGAAGTAGGTCCTGAATACCACTGTTGGGTGTTAAACAGGAACATAGAATAGAACCCAGGAGGAAGTGATAGTAGCTAGCATTTCCAACAGAATGATCCAGAGTCACTAAAACTCAACCAAAACCTAGCACCACATCTTCTGTCTCAAATCCACTAAATTTACCAGATGAGTGAGTACAGTTATCACTTATTTTATTGTCCAAACCGGCAACATGATTTCTTTGGCTTTCTTACAGCCCACATTTAATTAGTCAACATATACTGTTGAATCTATTTTCCTGGCATCTTTCAAATTGCTCTAATTCTTTCCACCCACAGGGCCACCGCCACATGTTCTAGCTACCGGTATCTTTTTCTTCATGTACTAAAAAAATTCTTTTTTTTTTTTTTTTTTGTCTTTTATCTTTTTCCGTGTCCGGCAACGGATCGCAACCC
>NW_007728480.1:274736-277524 GCF_000696425.1 Galeopterus variegatus
CGGGAGTGCCGCCGTGCTTCCCAAGCGGCGCACTTATCCAGTGCGCCACCGGGCCGGCCCCCTAAAATAATTCTTAACTCGTTTCCTTGCCTCTAGGCTTGCTACATAATTCCATTCATCATGTTGCCTTCACCATTTACTTTCCAAAGTCATGACCATGTTATATTGGGGTTAAATATCTTTCACAGATTCTTTATAGTCTTCAAAATAAAATCCAAATTTCCTAGCAGGAAATTTACACTCCTTTACAATTTAGCTTATGGACCTTTCCAATCTCATCTCTCAGCCCTGCCTCATTTATATGGTCTGTTCTAGTGATCTCCAACTTTGAGCACTTTGTGTATTGGGTCGTTGTTAACCCTGGCTGCCTTATCCATCCTTCCACTTCATCTCCTTTATGTGGACAACTTCTACCTAAAAAACTCCCATGAGATTTTTATGTTTCACCTCCTCCAGGATTCACACTATCTAAAGAACACTCTGTTGCCATATCTTCTATTTCCTTTTTGTCTAAAATAAAGTTTGGAAGCCTAAATCTCAAAGAAAAATCATGTTTAAAATAAATACCAAATAAAATAGGCAGTAAAATTTGTTAGAGTCAAGAAGAAAGAAAAATGCAGGGTCTGCTACTTGGAAGTATCAAAGAGAGGAAAAATTGTGAAGCAGAGATAGTGTCAATGCCATGGGTCAAATAATGCTTTATGCTTTTCAATCAAGCTAAATAATTTGCAAACTGGAAACAGTACAATAAGAGAGAATAAAAAGTCAAAACAGGTGTATTATTGGTTTCCTATCGCTGTTGTTAACAAGTTGCCACAAATTTAGTA
This sequence comes from Galeopterus variegatus, assembly GCF_000696425.1. Lineage (NCBI taxonomy): Eukaryota > Metazoa > Chordata > Mammalia > Dermoptera > Cynocephalidae > Galeopterus > Galeopterus variegatus. The sequence continues at coordinate 275,564 of NW_007728480.1, forward strand.
GCTTATCGAATACAAATTTCTTACAGTTTTGGAGGTCAGAAGTCTAAAAATCATCTCATTGGGCTAAAAGCAATGTGTCATAGTGTTGTCTTCTTTTCCGGAGGCTCTAGGGAGATTGCATTTTCTTGCCTTTCCACCTTCTTGTGGTTGCTTACATTCCTTGGCTCATGTCTTCCCTCCATCTTCAAATCCAGTAATGGTCAGTCAAATCTTTCTCACATAGAGTCACTCTGAAATTGACTGTTCTCTCCCCCTCTTCCACATTTAAAAGACACATGTAATTATGTTGTACTCACTGAATAATCCAGGATAATTTGCCCATTTTAAAGTAAATTGATTAACAATCTTAATTTGATCTACAATCTTAATTCTTTTTTGCCAAGACACTTAATATATTCACAGGTTCCTGGGATTAGGATATAAATAACTTAGAGGTGGGGATATTATTCTAGCTATCACAAGAGATAATATTATAAAATTTTCCAAGGAATCCAGGTTTGTACACAGTGAGATCTTGTGATTACGGTTGTGAGTCTGCGGCCAGAAAAACCTAGGTTTAAATCCTGGCTGTCTTACTCACCAGGAAAATAGTCAAAATTCCCTAAATGGGTGCTTCATAATATTGAAACCAAGGGAAATTAGGGTATTTATCTGGCAGGGTTGTTGAGATATACATGCTTTTAAAGCATATAGCCTCTTCTTATAACCATTACGTTGTAAAATAGAATAAAAATAGAGTTGTTTTGAGGATTAAATGACTCAAAATATATAAAGTGTATAACACATAGAGTGTGCTTTAGGGAGATTGCATTTTCTTGCCTTTCCACCTTCTTGTGGTTGCTTACATTCCTTGGCTCATGTCTTCCTCCTTGTTTTGAGGATTAAATGACTCAAAATATATAAAGTGTATAACACATAGAGTGTGCTTTAGTATATTTGAAGAGCTCAATAAATGATAAGTATGAGTATGTTGTGTTTCAGTGAATGGTAGTGGTTATAATTATGAAGATTTAAAAAAAAGTGGTTTCCTTTAAACAGAGTTTGAGTTACATGCCATGGGAAGATATCAGAATTATTTTTAGGTAAAAAGAAAAAAAAAAACCTACTCATGTATAAAAACATCTAAATAGATGCTTTTAGAATTATAAAAGCTAAGGCTTTCTGAATATAGTCTTGGAGGATAGAGGAGTGCTCTGACTAATAAAGATATACATTTGGGAGTTTCTTCCAGGTAGCTGGAATAAGAGGAGGTTTTGTGGAGAAGAACAAGACTGTGGGAGTGGAGAAGGCCCAGCAATCATGAGAAAGAGCAGAGGCCAGAAAAGAATATTGTCAATGATATAGCTTCCAACACAGAAAAAGCAAAGAAACTTTTAAGAAGCCTGATTATAACAGTAATTATAAATTGCTCTTTGTTTAACACTGTGCTATAAACCCTTCTATTACTAAATTTTAAATCAATCTTAAAATTTTTAATCCTAAATATTTAAAGTCTTAAAATTATAGTAGAAGGTGGTTGCCATTAGCAGTCTTGTTTTAGTGGTGTCCTGGGGGATGATCTGGAAGGGGCATGTTCAGCTCAGGGCAAAGCAGCCCAACCTGTGACAGTGTGTGATTAAATCAGTCATGGTTAGGTCAGCATATGGTTAAATCAGTCAGCAGCCATCTGGGGAGTGATTCAGCAGAGGTGAGACAGATGTCTTTCTCTCCAAATACTCTAGTGGAAGGGGAACCTTTTATTTATTTATTTTTGAGAAAAGGGAAGGCAGAAGGAGTTTTCGATTCCTGATCTCACGTGTATTCTGTTACAGAGATTAGAGCTATCTAGATAGCAAGTATTATTATTGTGGATTATTCATGTTATGATGATGATGATAATGACCGTAGTCATTATTACTATTTTCAGATGACCTACATTATTTGAGCATTAAGAAATCCTTGAGGATTATTCTCAAAGGTAA
>NW_007728480.1:278261-283901 GCF_000696425.1 Galeopterus variegatus
AAAAGAATGAAATGTCATGTCTTAATTTTCCCAAAAGGGAATATTTTAGTTTTTAGCATATAAAGGCAGGTTAACAATGTAAATCTTTACAAAAATCTAAAATTTATTACTAAATTGATTAATTGTACTTTAAATGTATTTACTATGTCACCCAGAATTTGAATGGGTTCACTCTACAAACCATGTCATGTGAAATACTTTTTCTATTTTGAAAGGATTTCTAAGATTTTCAAGGTGACTGAGTTTACTGAAAAGACTATTTTTGTAATATGGGTAAATAGCAATAGAGAAAGTTTCTTCCAAAGAATAAATTTTTCCCAAATAATAATGCTGTGTTTTAGAATATTATGAACCTCTTCAAATCACTAAGTTATAAACATAGCAATATAACAAGTTTTCTGGAAGTTTAAAAATTTAGCATATTGTCTAAAAAACTAATGTAATTAAGATGCAGTATTTTCCTGTCTGCTTCAATGCATCTCATTTCCTATGATGAAAATGTTCTAGCATCCTTTAGGTATAAGATCTACTATAAATGTAGAACTTAGCTGATAATACTTAAAATCATAATGTACAACTGCCAAGAATTTAAGAAAGTAGTAAATACATTCCCCATTAAATCAAAACTTGATTAAATAAAAATCTGATTAAATGCCAATTAAGTTAAATATCTTTTAAGGAAATGTATATAAACAAGTCTGCAGCAGCCACTGTAAAATAGCCCCAGTCACCCCTGTCTCCTGGTGTTTATGCCCTTGTGTAATCCCCTCCCCTTGAGTATGACAAGGCTGTAATATGCTTCTAACCAACAGAACACAGCAGAAGTGATGAGCTGTCACTTCCATGATTATATTACACAATTCATAACATCTGTCTAGCTAAGACTTTCTACCTTGCTAGCTTTTATGAAACAGGTGCCTATGTTAGGGAAGCCCACATAGCAAGGAACTTAGGGTAGCCTCTTGCTGGCAGCCAAGCAAGAAATTGAAGACCTCAGTTTAACAATTCACAAAAGTGAATGTTGCCAATAACTGCATGAGTAAGCAAATTCTTCCCAAGTCAAGCTTTTATATGATAATCCAGTTCTGGCTGACATTTTGATTGCAGCTTTTTAGAGAACCCAGCTAAGCTATGTCTAAACCTCTAACTCAGGAAAAAAAAAGAGAGAGAGAGAGAGAGAGAGAGAGAGAGAGATAATAAAATATAAATATATTTTAACTAAACTTTTTATTTTGTGATAATTGTTGATTCCCATGCAGTTGTAAGAAGTGCTACAAAAAGATACCCTGTATCCTTACCCTGTTTTCCCTAATGGAATCATTTGCAAAAATTCAGTATAATACCTCAGCCAGGATCTTGACATTGACACAGTCAAGGTACAAAAGCTTTCCATCAGCAAAGAATCCTCATGTTGCCCTTTTATAGCCACACTCATTTCCTTCCTACCCTCACCCTTTTTCTGAACCCTTGGTCACCACTGATATGTTTTACATTTCCATAACTTTGTCATCTCAAGAATGTTTTATAAGTGAAATCGTACAGTATGTAACCTTTTGGGGTTGGATTTTTTTCACTCAACATAGTTCTCTGGGAATTTATCCACATTGTTTCATATCACAATAGTTTATTACATGGTATAAAATTACCACAGATTGCTTAATCATTCATCCTTGAAGGGTATTTGAATTGTTTCCAGTTTTTGGTTATTACGAACGAAGCTGCTATGAACACTTGTATACAGGTTTAGGTGTGAACATAACCTTTCATTTCTCTTGGATAAATGCCTAAGAGTATAATCGCTGGGTGTAGGGTAGTTGCATGTTTAGTTTTCTAAGAGACTGCCAACTTTTTTTCCAGAGCCATTGGGTGGTTTTAAGTAGGGGATGATCGACTTATTATTTATTTTTGTTAAGACCATTCTAGATAGTCTTTTGGACATAGAGTGTCAGGTTGTCAAGTAGAAGCAGAGACAGCAGCTCTGAGGCTGGGAGGGCAGGGTGATGGCTTGGGCTAGGGAGGTTTTAATGGAGACAGAGAGCAGGGGATTCGACCTTAGGCAACCTGTTTTACTTTTCAGAGCCTTCTGACTCCTAGAATCCTCATCTGTGAAAGGATAAAATAACACTCATCTCATAGGGTGCTGAGGGTTGCATATCAAATGCACAGAGGGTGGGGCACATATTAGGAGCCCAGAAATTAGGAACTATCATCTCTGAGTTTAGTTTCTATGTTACCGTGTGCAGGTTCCTCACTGCCTTTCTTTCTTTTCTTTTTTAAAACACCTTATGCCTGAATTACTTAGAGTTTTTCTTGTTTATTTGATTGTTTTCTGGCTAAATTATTTAAAAAAAGGCCAAATCTGTGCCTTCAATATCAGATACCTGCCTTTACAAAGCTCTCTGGAGAATGAGATTTGAGACTTGAGACTGGATTCCTATTTTTCATCTTGTGCTGCTTCCAACTGCCTGTGATAGTCTCTGTGCTGCAGAACTCCTCGCCTGATATAGTTTGGATATGTTTGTCCCCCCAAAGCTCATGTTGAAATCTAGTTCCCAGTGTGGCAGTGTGGGAGGTGTTTGGTCATGGGGGCAGATCCCTCATGAATAGATTAATGTCCTCCCTGGGGTGTGGAGATAGATTAGTTCCAGGGACAGCTGGTTGTTAAAAGGAACCTGGCACCTCCCCTTTCTCTCTTGCTTCCTGTCACCATGAGATGTCCAGGCACCTGCTGGTTGCCCTGCCTCTTTCCACCATGAGTAGAAACAGCCTGAGGCCCATGTTGGATGCAGCTACCTCAGAATTGTGAACCCAATAAGACTCTTTATAAATTACCCAATAAGTTGCAATACAAGGACGGACTAATTATCACCTCATGTCATTTTTTAAAATAGCAATACAAAGATGGACTAATTACCCCCTCACCTCATGTTTTTATACTTATGCTGGTAAAAGGATTCTGGGTTTTATGGAGAAGGCAACGATAACTACAGTTGGTTGGAGATAGTAATCTGGTTAGTTGCACTGCAGTGGAACTCAAGTGGATGGAAAACTGAACCTGGAACTCCATGTGCAGGCTGACAGCCTCAAGGGTACAATCAATATCTAATAAATTGATAACAACATGCAAATCCTACCTATTTCTTGGCTTCACATAGTGATAGAGCATAGACATATGAGGGTTCATCCTTATTTCTTCAACTATTAAAAGTGTCCACTAATAACATTTCTAAACTTTAGTGGAACATTGGAACCCCCTGAGGAGCTTTTAGAAAATTACAAATCCCTAGGCTTTAGTCCAGATAGACTAAATAAAAAAGTCTAGGCATGAATCACTTGAGTTAGTATTTTTTTAAACTTGCCATGTGATTCTGATGGTCAGTGAGTTTTGGGAACTACTGTTCTAACCTTTCTGAAATTGTTTCCTTTTCTGTAAAATGAAGATAATGATAAGGTAATAATATCTCCATCACAACTTGCTGTGAAATGGTATTTGACCTGTTGTCTTATCTTTAAACCTGTTGTCTGCTTAGTGAAAGCATTATTAGATTCTAGAGTCTAATATTTGGGATTTCACTGTTACACCAAACCAGAAGTTGAAATAATCCATTACAAGAACTTTAAAGACAAAACCCTTCTGTCTACAAGAAATAGACTTAATATAAAATTACAAAAGAAAATAGGATACCCAAAGGAAAACAATTACGTTTTCTATTTATGAGTACCATTAGAATAACTATGTCATGTTGTGAAAGCATGAGAGTAAAATGGTTTGTTTCAATAAGTTATTGCCAAGGTATTTCAGGAAAAGAATATTTGCTACAACACACTGAGTCATCCGTAAGTACAGATTTTATTTTCTAAGCAGATTCTTTTAGTTAGGGTCTGGGTTTAATTTTTGGCCAGCTTTTCAATGCTTTATTTCAAAAGAACTATTTTTAACTGAGTCATGATTTCCTTTTCATTCTCAGAAGTCGTTTTGTGGGATTGGAGTTGAAGAGGCTGAAAATAGATGGATCAGATACTGACTAACAAAAGCATGCAGCGAGAGGACAAAGATGGCTAGCATTTACAGCAGTGATTGAGGGTTCCTGGATTTCTGCTGACTCCTTTACCTTGAAAAACTCTAAGCCTTTTCATTTTCTTGAATCTAAACAGAAGCAAAATGGGCCCTCAACTATTCCAATCTAAACTAAGCTTCTATTTTCCTACTGGAAAGTACTATTAACTTCCCCCTGAGAAAGATAGGTTATATAAGAGACAAATAAATAAGACTCCATTTAGAGGACCCGAAGAGTGCATACAATGAACACAAAAATCAATGTGAGCCCCTTTGACAGCTCAAATTAGATGTCTCATAATGTTTTGCCAGCTTCATAAAGCATTGTATATTTTCAAGCTACCCTCTACGACTTTGAGCTCCTTTATCTTTGTTAGCCTCTCTCGTTAAAAATACAATTTTGCCCTTTTGCTAATATTTCATGGGCTTAGGGACTTACTTTTAAGACCTGGCCACAAAGCCTCGAATTGGTGGCACAGGCATTGCTAACAGCAAATTAACCTGGAAAAATATGCGCCTTGGGGTTATTCAGTAACACATTACCATTGAAAATTTTTATTTTGAAGATTGGTCTTCTTTTCCTTTTATGTCACATGGCATCTAGATAAAAATGAACAAAGGCTACAGAGAGTTGCCTGGAAGAAACAAATGCCTGTGATTTTGCAGTATCAGTGACATTCTCATGTCTACAGATTTGAAAGTGAAATGTGAGGCACAGGTTTCAAGTTAGAAGAGTGAGATATGAACCTAGTTAGCTAGCTAGTTCAAAATCGGGTTTCTTAGGGAAAGGAAAACTACCAGAGTAAAGCCATTCATTAAACAGATGGACAGAGAAACATGCTATTTAATAAAATATCTTAAATACTAGAAGTGCTTTGCTAAACTGTTCATACCTTACCTTGAAAACTGATTTTATTTTTAAGGGAAAAAAAACTAATTTAAAAAAATATATTTCAGGCAATATTTATTATATTATAAAAATGCTGTGTCCTACAATAGCTTTTAAGACCCCATCCTGACCACTCACTTAAAATTGAATGCCTTTCCCACAACTCTTTCCCATAACACAACATCCTGATTCACCCCAACTTGCTCTACTATTTTCCTTTTTATACATTCTAATGTAATTATAAAGTTTACTTATTTTTGGTGTTTATTATTTATTACAGATCTCTTCCTACTGAAATACAAAATCTATGAGGGCAAAGGTCTTTGCTTCATTCATTAATATATCCCAAGACTGTAGAATAATGCCTAACACAACATATTTGGGGAATGAATGGATGAATGAATGAAGGGTAACATGACACATTTAGTCAGAATCTTTTTACTGCCATGTAGAATTCAACCCACTGAGGACAGAAAGTTTTTAGTGTTGGCTCTGACATACAATCTCTGTATTAACTATTTGCCATAATTTACTGTTCATTCCTTCACTTTACAAACAAAAATTCAGTAGTTTGAAAGATATTGCATTTTCTCCCATTCTCAAGGGCATGAAGCAGCAAAGCCAGAAACAAATGTAGGGCCATACAGTGCAGTAAGCACACTTTCTTGCTGCAACACAGTGAATAAACACTCCC
>NW_007728480.1:284923-286002 GCF_000696425.1 Galeopterus variegatus
GTAGGGCCATACAGTGCAGTAAGCACACTTTCTTGCTGCAACACAGTGAATAAACACTCCCAGTATTTATCACCCACAAGTCTCCATGACTTAAAATAAAGAACAAACAAAAGAAAAAAAAAGTAGTAGACTATATTATTTTGCATTGGTTTAATGAACCAGCAGCATCAAATACTAAAATGCTAAAACAATTCTTATAATAAATATACCTCATAGCTCTAGAGAGAGCTTGTGTCTCATTGCTAAAGTTCTGAACTTCAATATAAAGGAATGGCAGATTTCTGTTTAGAAAATGATTCTCCGTGACATTTTAGTGAGTTGTCAAATCTTTAACCTCCATTTTTCGAACTATTGCTGGAGGACAGATGCCTTTCCTATGGGGGTTACATTTCTGTGAATGGTTAAAAAAGGAAGGGCGAGCTTCCCGCACGCAGCACCACTATTCACTGAAGAAGGTTATTTTCATGCTAAATCATCTGCACAAAACCATATGGTTGGAAGAAAATAGATGGCTAGCCAATATACAGCATCTCCAGAGAGCCTAGACTGGCATAAGATGCCTGCTGATTTGTTTGCTATTTGAATAGATGCCTTCCTTTCCTTGGCTCATTGAAGGAAATTGTGATTTGGGACAATATTTCCACTTTAAAAGGTAGAATAGAATAGAATGTCTTCAAGTAAGAAATACTTTTCAGTATTTTATATATATTTATAATATTCATATTTTAATATAATTTCAAGGTGTTATCTAATGCCATTTACTGAATATTATATGCCTTTGCCAAAGAAATTATGTTAACTCCCTTCAATCCATCATAATACATGTTAAGAGCTGAGTGGTGTCCCCCTCCAAAAAAAAAAAGAAAATTTATATGTTGAATACCTAACCCCCAGTACTTCAGAATGTAACTGTATTTGGAGATAGGGTCTTTAAAGAGGTAATTAAGTTAAAATGAGTTCATTGTGGTGTGCCCTGATCCAATATGACTGATGTCTTTTTAAGAAGAGGAAATTTAAACACAGATATGTACAGAAGGAAGACCGTGTGAAGACACAGGGATAAGACAGCCATTAACAAG
>NW_007728480.1:286148-292362 GCF_000696425.1 Galeopterus variegatus
TTTTTTTATGATTGCAAATAATTCAGCTCCTCAAAACACTAAAATCACTCAGCCTTGTGAGCTTGTAACATTTGTCTTAAAATTGAGTAGTAAAATATGTTATTCGCCACTTTAAAGTATGCAAGATGTAATTATTTAAGCAGCATCCAATTATTTAAGCAGAATCCAATTATTCTCAGCATTATTATTGCTATATTTATTGTTATGGGGTCATGCTGATTTAGTTCAATTTTTTTGTTATTTTCTATATTGTTGTGTAATGAGAATCGATGTTTAGGATAAGGAAACTGTAAATTTCCTAACATCACATAGTCAATTATATCTAGTGTACTTTATTTACAAGTCAGGAAATAAAGATATATGTTTTCATTAAATTTTACTCCAAAAACACTGAAATAAATAGCACTTTGGGTTTTATATCACATTTATCACTTTCTACTTTCACTAGAAATTTGTATGTACATGTTTTGTCTTCTACTAAGTTAATTCCTTGCAATCAAGATTCGTGTCTGATTCATCTCTGAAATCTCTGTCTCATTTGTAGTAGGTGCTAAATAATTTAATTCATGAATGAATAAATTAACAAAACAAAATAGTTCTCTATGTATCACACAGTTATTAAAAATATGAATTAAATGAGAATAATCCACTAAGTAATTATTTTTAATCAAAGAATACTTGGGCATTAAAATAAGAGTATTTATACCTCAATCAGATCTTAGACAAATGCAGTACTAATAGCAGATGGTAGAGTTCTTTCATCTGTGTTCAACAGATTTTTTTATATTAATTTATGAATATTGTTTATCAAATTTCTATGGCATAACAAAAGCTTTCTTAAAATTTCTGCAATTGGTCTCTGGCTTAAGAAGCCAAAGTCCATTAGTCTAGCTTATTTATGCCATTGCTTTGGCACTTTGGACTCCCCTGGGATATTTGGAAAGTAACTATTCTCTCCTGCTGTTTCAATTAACACTCTAGAACACTCATTACCTTCAGTAGAAACTATCTTTGAAACCGTAACACTCCTTAGCTGAAAATATGTTTTTTGATTGTTGAGAAGTAAGAGGCTTAGGGTTTTTATTAAGGGACTCACATCGGGATGAAAATTACAAGTGAAAAAAAGACCTTAGTCAAGGCATTCAGAGAAAGTGATCACCAAGTCCCTCCTGCTGCTTAGCAAAATAACCGAGTCCATATATTAGGGCATAGCTGAGGTAAAAATGCTAGGAACACACTTTGCCAACCTTTTAGTGGGAGGGTCTTTTCTTCCCAAACCATCCATCTGGGGTTACAAGACCTGTTTTCTCACTCTGCCTACTCTTGAGCTGAGAAAGTAAAAACTCCTTTAATCTTTTCCCACTTAATTATGCATCTGTAGCCATCAGTCAACAAGGTTTACTGAGTCCCTTTTCTATGGAGAGTCTGTGCTGCCATGCTGTATATCAGCACAAAAGAACAAGGAAAAATTGTCTTTGCCTTCAAAGATCTCCAAATATCAGGGAACCAAGAAAGATGTTAATTCACGCATCACCTAATTCTTGTATTGGACTGTATGGAGAAAGACACAGAGATCAACTTGAGTAAGTACTGCTAAAAACATTTGCTGCTTCTGCTTTGGTTATACTGCAGTGAGAAAGATACATAGGATAAAATAAGAATCCTCAGCTCACATAAATTGGCCTTATTTTTAGGCAAGTACCCCACATGAATTTGAAAACTCATGCCATTTACTGAAAGGTGACCTTATTAGGAAAATTAGCAACTACATGCTGTAAAGGCATGAAATGTATGATAAAATGGTTCTAAAAATATCCCAGTGCAGCTCTCACATTTTCAGGCAGACACGACTTGATTAATGCAGGTGAAATTAAGCTTTGTCAAAATCTCACCTCCTTTTAATCAAGCTATTGTTTTAATATAAAGAATTGTAGAAATTCTTACCAAAATGTTTTGTTTCCCATTAAAAGATTCTTTCACTTGTTTGTTTGTTTTGCTTTGCTCCCCCACCCCTTTTCCTGCATTCTCCTTGCATTGGTGGAAGTGCAGTGTTTTGATAAACAGATAAAGACAATGTGCAGCAATTCACTGGGAGAAGAAAGCCAATTTCTAGGACCACTTTGTGATAACTTCAATGTCTCCTAATGTCATTTTCTTTGTGATGTTCTTTATGTTTGATAAATAAAGTTTATCAATGTTCTGAGATTGACTGGTTTCATCACAAGCAAGAAATTTATTTTACCTAAGTTCATTGAGTGTTATACCCAACACAATTTTTAGTGTTTTTCTTCTCTTCTCTCTCTTCACAAAAAACAAAACAAAACAAAACAACAGCAACAACAAAACCCTAAAATAAAGATGACTAAGAATGATGAGAGGTAATCTGCCAAATGTTGACCTGTGAAAAGTAGGGATGTAGTTAAAGTTGAGTTTCTGGCTATACAAAAGCTGAGACCTTTCATGTAAGTGAAAGGTCAACATCTCAGTTGTGGCATCTATAAAGCATCAAATAATATTGATTATTAACTGGTAACAGTTTTATAGACCTCTACTTTAATGAGATAAAACTCTCAAACTTTTATCCTTTGCATGTNCCACCCCTTTTCCTGCATTCTCCTTGCATTGGTGGAAGTGCAGTGTTTTGATAAACAGATAAAGACAATGTGCAGCAATTCACTGGGAGAAGAAAGCCAATTTCTAGGACCATTTTGTGATAACTTTAATGTCTCCTAATGTCATTTTCCTTGTGATGTTCTTTATGTTTGATAAATAAAGTTTATCAGTGTTCTGAGATTGACTGGTTTCATCACAAGCAAGAAATTTATTTTACCTAAGTTCACTGAGTGTTATACCCAACACAATTTTTAGTGTTTTGTTCTCTTCTCTCTCTCTTGTCTCTCTCTCTTCACAAAAAACAAAACAAAACAAAACAACAGCAACAACAAAACCCTAAAATAAAGATGACTAAGAATGATGAGAGGTAATCTGCCAAATGTTGACCTGTGAAAAGTAGGGATGTAGTTAAAGTTGAGTTTCTGGCTATACAAAAGCTGAGACCTTTCATGTAAGTCAAAGGTCAACATCTCAGTTGTGGCATCTATAAAGCATCAAATAATATTGATTATTAACTGGTAACAGTTTTATAGACCTCTACTTTAATGAGATAAAACTCTCAAACTTTTATCCTTTGCATGTGGAATTATCAAAGGTTTGAGTGGCAATAGGCTGTTTCTTCTTAATATTCTACAATAAGACATTTCCTGGGAAATTTTCTTGAAATATTCAGTTACTGCAAACAAAAAGAGTTGGGAATTGGAGTAGATCAGGGAGCTGTAGTTTGTGAGGAAGGAAGTGGGTGGTGACTTGATTAGGAAGTCAGGATAGCCAGTTCGGAAACAAAAGTTATTTCACAAAAGAAGTACTTTAATGAGCCAAAAGGAAAAAGAGAAAAACAACTGTAGGTTCTGTTGTTAATATAAATGGGAGTTTTATTACTTTGAAGGCAAGGTGAACTAACTTATAAAACATACTCTGATATCTTTACAAGAAATTAGAATTATTTCAGAATACTTCATGCATGTGTAGGCTCAGACACCGACTTTAGTGCTACATGGAGTCCATTGTATTTTCTTCTGAGTGAAAGGGAAATATTTTATTTCTCAAATTTAAATTTCTGTTTCATTCATGCCAGAGAGCTTATTGTAAGTTAAAAGTATAGAACAGTATCTATGTGCACATACTTAGAATGTTAGAAATTAATTTTAGAAATTTATTTTCAACATTCTGCCTGGTCTGTAGGTAGGAGGTTGACTAGAACCATTCAGTAATTCTATAAATGTATATCCATCTTTTTCTGGGTTTTAGGTATGCACAAAATTGACAGAAATGTGGTCCTTGACCCAAGGAGTTTATAGCCTAAGAGAAGTTAAAGGATATATGAATATACTTATTGTTAAATAAAGTATATTCAAGATCATTAGAGATTATAAAGTTTTATGAAATTGGAAGGAGTGAAAACAAAATACTGCCTCATAAAAAAGTTATTAAAGGTTTCATTGAGGCAGCAGCCCTTGAATCAGGCCTTAACATTTGGGCAAAAATTAGATGAAATGAATTGAAGGAGTTTGGACAGAGCAAGTAACGTTAACAAGAGCCTAAAGAAGTGAGAAAATGGTCCTTGAGAGAGAGTAATCCTATCTGCCTAGAAAAGAGAGTATGGGAAAATAAAGACAGAAAAGGAAGCTTGATAAAAATCATCCATGTTTTTGAATGTCAAGCTAAAGAATTTGGACTTTATTTCTTAAGCAATGAAAAAGGAAGAGAATTATTATGTATTGCATGTATCATGCACCTTCTAAAACCAGTTCTTTACATATGCTATATAATTTAATTTCTTCATAAAGCAGGCAATTTATATACAGGAGTCTAAATGAGATTTAAACAGTTCCTGTTTCAAAGCTCTTTCCTCTCTGTAGATTGAGTGTCCCCACAATTTCATTGAGCCTTAATTCCCTCTCTAACAGTTGAGAGTGGGAAATCCTATTGTGGTAATTGAAAGGTAGAACCTTGACGAGGTGATTAGATTGTAGGACTGTGCAGTAGTGAGTGTATTAAAAATGGTGGTCAGGGGTGTGGTTCTGAGGGCTTTAAAAGGAGAATGAATGAAGAAGTTGGTCTATCTGCTCTCTCTCTGCTCTGCAATTTTGCAATGTGATACTCTCCCATCACTGTTGCCACCAAGGCTCTCACCAGATGTGTTCCCTGAAGTTTGGACTTCCCAGCCTCAGAAACTGCAGGCAATAAATTTTGTTTTTCTTATAAATCACCCAGTTTCAAGTATTTTTGTTACAGCAATGGAAATGGGCTAATACACTCTCTATGACATCTTTGTGGTCATGAATGACTTTGAGAATCTCATGAAAGTGATGGAACTTCTTTCCAGAAAAATTCATATGTGCTCTTATACACAAAATTTTCTTATACTTTCAGGGTATTAATTAATTCTCATTTCCATTCCCTGTTAAAAACTTACTCTACCCAAAATTATTTCACAGTGGTGGGAAGCATTTCCATTTAATTCCATTGTCCAGTAATATTTCAACATGGGAATATAACATGGAATGTTAAAGAAGAAAGTTTTTAATAAGGTCATTATTTTTTCTTATTATTCAATAAGAAANGTGTGGTTCTGAGGGCTTTAAAAGGAGAATGAATGAAGAAGTTGGTCTATCTGCTCTCTCTGCTCTGCTATTTTGCAATGTGATACTCTGCCATCACTGTTGCCACCAAGGCTCTCACCAGATGTGTTCCCTGAACTTTGGACTTCCCGGCCTCAGAAACTGCAGGCAATAAATTTTGTTTTTCTTATAAATCACCCAGTTTCAAGTATTTTTGTTACAGCAATGGAAATGAGCTAATACACTCTCTATGACATCTTTGTGGTCATGAATGACTTTGAGAATCTCATGAAAGTGATGGAACTTCTTTCCAGAAAAATTCATATGTGCTCTTATACACAAAATTTTCTTATATTTTCAGGGTATTAATTAATTCTCATTTCCATTCCCTGTTAAAAACTTACTCTATCCAAAATTATTTCACAGTGGTGGGAAGCATTTCCATTTAATTCCATTGTCCAGTAATATTTCAACATGGGAATATAACACAGAATGTTAAAGAAGAAAGTTTTTAATAAGGTCATTATTTTTTCTTATTATTCAATAAGAAAAGGATATGTAAATTAAATGATTGGCTAAAACATTGCAATAATTTAACCCCAAATTTAGAAATATTCTTCTTATAAAATAAAAACAATAGATTGGTCTAAATCTGAACCACCTCACAATCATTTAAATTCCTTTAGTGTTTCACTAGCTTTTATTCTATTTGTCTCAATATATTAATCTGATACTCTCTCTTTTAAGGTACCCAAGTATCATATTAACTTTATGAATATCTTTTTAATTCAAATATCAACATTTTCATTAATTGAGAATTCTTTTATTTCACTTGCTTAAAGGACAAGGCCCTAGGAACAAAATGGCTAAACCCAAGTTCTAAGTCTGTACTTAGTAGCTATGCAAACCTGGACATACTATACCTTACTTAAAACAATAAAATCTGTCAGATTCTTTTGTAAAATGGAAATGATAATAATTACACTCTTCCTTAAAAGGTTATTATATGTAGAAAATTTCCAAATAATAGAAGTAGT
>NW_007728480.1:293075-302603 GCF_000696425.1 Galeopterus variegatus
TAATTACACTCTTCCTTAAAAGGTTATTATATGTAGAAAATTTCCAAATAATAGAAGTAGTACAATATTCATTACTATTCAATTCATCAGACATTCTTAAAAACCTAGTCGGCATAAAAACAGCATTAAGTTTGGGAAATAAAGAATAATTTTAAAAGGCAGGAATAATTTTAAAAGGTGAGGATTTAAAAATAAGAGCAAGGTCACAGTATAGCAAGAGAGATAGACACATACATAATAGTTTAAGTGATACAATAAAGTCATATATAAAAGGCTGGGCGAACACAGATGAAGCAGCAATAAATGATTCCTGGAGTGCACTGAAGAGGTAATACCTGAGTGGAAACTTCCAGGAGGGGCTTTTTAGGTTGACCTAGTTTATTACTGAAGTTATTTTCAATGTAGGACAGCAGCTTCCCATTCCTGTATAACACATTAGCCCATGGAACAGTGTTCGTGCTTCAGAATACAAACATTATGCAAACAAGGAAGAAATGTTTTTTGGTTTAAATGCTACTGGCTGGACCATTAATATGGTTGTAAAAGTACAATATCTTTTCAGTGCTATAGAGAAATACATTGCATTTATTTGAAATTCACATATCAGAAAAAGTCAAATCATGTTTAGAAAACAATTAAAAAATGTGAATTCAATTTTCTTCAGGAGTTTGAAATCCCATTATTCATGAATAAGGGAAACATCAACAGTTCTTGGCAATTTATCAATCCATATTAATTAGTTTCTCTTTTTTTTAATTGAAACATAGTTGGTTATACATATTTTGGGGGTACAACATTGACTACCATCACCAGTGTACAACATATGTTGATCAAATCAATATTATTAGCATATTCATTATTACAAATTGTAATTATTCTTTACACCCCTTATCCACTCTATCCCCATCCCTCTCTCCACCCCCCCCTACCCAAAGGAAGGGAAATCAGCATGTCAAAGAGATATCTGCACTCCCGTGTTCATCATAGCTCTATTTACAATAGCCAAAATATGGAACCAACCTAAATATCTGACAGATGACTGAATAAGGAAACTGTAGGTTATATACACAATGAAATACTAGTCATCCATAAAAAATAATGAAATTCTGCCATTCGAAGCAACATGGATGAGCTTGGAGAAAATTATGTTAGGTGAAATAATCCAGACACAGAAGGAGTAATTTGTTTCCTTTCACTGATTAAAAACTATTTTTCAGAAATTTTGATTTTTATTCACTTTGGGAAAAATTTTTTTCTCTTGTTAATCATGAAGTGATCACTTTTTTTGTTTATTAATCAATAAAATATGTGCACTCCTTACTAGAACTATAAAGTGAAATACCTGTATTCTCACATCTGGACATTTCTGTGGTATTTAAAACATTTTTGTTTTCATAAATATCTTTTCTAGCAAGATTTTCCTGAATCAGTCAACGTATTTCTGTCAGTTTCTGCACATAGGGTTGGAGCTAACCAATGTAAAATTTTGTGCTCCTTTCCCTGGTGCATGCTGTCATGGATAGGGCCACAATATATAACCACCCAGGCTGAGCCCTGCCAAATGCAGACAGGCATCATTTGCTTGAATTAGGACATGAATGGCGTCTATTGAAACTACCTAGAACTAATGCTGTGGAACAGGCATAATTTGAGGGGCTAAATATGTTATGAATCATCAATCAGTTTAAAGATCCTTATGGCTAATAGTTATCAAGTCTAAAACAAACAAATGCTGTTGTTTCAAAATATGCATTCTGACCAAGGCTGGGTGTCTCTCTTTTTCCTCTCTCTCCCTCAGGTGACATTTCTAGTCACCATATCTTTTACTCCTGCTTTGCCAGGAAACAAAATGATCTAGCTAACATTTATTGAATCTTTAATCTGTACTAGTCACTATGCTAAGCATTCAGTAACATTTTACATTTATTTTCTCTTATTTTACAGATGAAAAATTCAAGGTGTAGAGAGATTTAAGAGATTTTCCCTAAATCATACACCTGGTTAAAGGACAGAACTGATATTTGAACCAAGGATTACAATGTATACATTATGAGTCCAGGAAATAAATTGTGAGAGGCCTAAATGTAGGAAAGTGAGACATATTACAACAGAACCAATCCAAGTTCCACATGTTTCTGTGAGAGTCCAAGATCTCCAGAATTAATGAATGAATCAGCAGAAATAAGACCCTCAAGCCCATATCAGCTGGTAAATAGTTGTCTATTCAGCAAAAAAAGCCAATGCACTGTTACTAATTAGAACCAAGGATTAGATGGTAAAGTGTGGCTTTCTTATAATCCTTGGATAGCTGAGCTTAAACTTTTACCACAGGGTCTTGGGTCCAACCAGTTCAGAGAAGCATCAAGTCTACTCCTTTTGAATTTTTATTTACTCACATGAGAAGTGACGTCACCACTATGAAAACCAATTAACATGTGCTCTAACTGCCAACTTTTACCACAGGGTCTTGGGTCCAACCAGTTCAGAGAAGCATCAAGTCTACTCCTTTTGAGTTTTTATTTACTTACATGAGAAGTGACGTCATCACTATGAAAACCAATTAACATGTGCTCTAACTGCCAGTTACCTGAATCCAACTGAATTGCTCTTCTCAATGTGCAATTTCTATCATTGTCACGGGAAGAAGGATTTTCCATCTCAGAGTTTTCAGACAACATAGAGTTCTTCCACATGGCATAAAGGATTTCTAGCCTAGGGGCTTTCTATTAAGGGAAACTGGCCATGATCTACCAAAAGTGTCTACTAGTTAGAATCTAGGATTAGTAGTAGAGATCAGAAACACTAAAATAGTATTTAGTTAAGGAGAGAAAGAATGAATAAAGCCAGATGCAGCATACATTGATGCTCACCAATTATAGCATGGCTTAGGGTCAGTAATCATACCTTATTTACTCTAATGTCTTCTAAACCTAAAAAAGTGATGTCGCATAGTGAGTACTCAGTGAATATTTGTGTAAGGATTCTTTGGCCAGTTATTCACACACTATCTCCTCATCTTAGACTTCACAACAGGGCTTTGAGGTATGCTATTATTATTTTCACACTTTAAATGAGGTGATTACATTTTTTCCTAAGAAGATTCAGCTAATAAGTGACCAAAATTACATTCAATACCAGAACTTCTGACCCTAAATCTAGTTTTGAAGGTGACACCAGTAAATTCAATGATTCAATAATTCATAACTAAAGACAAAGGGTTTAACATATATTTAGTATCTACAAACTTGTGAGAAACATCAGTAGGCATTGTTAATACTCATTTAATCCTCACAACAATCTTGAGAGGTGGGCATTATTACTCCAAATTAACAGATATAAAAAGCAAAGCTGGGCCGGCCCGGTGGCGCACTGGAGAGTGCGCCGTCTGGGAGCGTGGTGGTGCGCCGCCTGGGAGCCTGGTGGCACTCCCGCCGAGGGTTCGGATCCCATGTGGAGACCGGTTCCCGCTCACTGGTTGAGCATGGTGCAGGCGCAACACCGAGGGTTGCGATCCCGTTACCAGTCAGTAAAAAAAGATAAAAAGCAAAGCTCAGAAATATGGAAAAATTTTCCCAAGGTCACACAACTAGAACATGGCTATTAACTATGTGTCAAATGCTTTATATGTATTAACTTGTCATAAATTGGTAAGGATTTGAACCTCAAAAATCAGACTCCAATGTTCATACTACATTAAGCTTCATGTACATATTCAGTGAGATTTATTTTAATTTCCTAAGTTTAATATTAAATATTTGGATTCAAACTGATAGGCAAAATAGTTATATTTATAAGATACAAATTCCCAAGCCCTTCTCATATAAAGACTTAGGGTAGTATTTACAATATTTGCTGGATTTCACAACCTGAAATACATACCTCATCCTTATCTGTAAAGTTTCCCTCTTAGCCTGTCTTAAATGTTTAAACTAAAACCTCAACTGTGACAACATCTCATTTGATCTTATGTTTATAAATAAAACATAATACAATTCAAACCAAAACATTCAAGGAAGAAAAATATA
The DNA here is from genome assembly GCF_000696425.1 of Galeopterus variegatus. NCBI lineage: Eukaryota > Metazoa > Chordata > Mammalia > Dermoptera > Cynocephalidae > Galeopterus > Galeopterus variegatus. Next base: position 297,101 of record NW_007728480.1, read on the forward strand.
CATCCATCAGCCAATTCAGAGTAGATATCTGTGAACTGGTATGATGGTTTAAAAAATCAGACTTTTATTCCAGGTAAAGTAAGACAAGCAATAACTATTTTAATGAGTGTCAACTTCTAAATCTAAAATTGAAGATAATAAGACAAAGCCCTGCTTTGATAACCTTGAACGTTTTGGAGAAAGGAAATAGTTATCTGTTCTTTTCACAACCCTGCAGTGAAGATAAGCCAGAAAGAAAGTATGACAGGTTATATTTTGCACAGAGATGATTTAATAGAGATTTGAAAAATTAAAAGTAAATAAAAAGGGGCACCTTCTTCCTCATACCACATTGTATATTTGCAAGCCTGTTATTATTTTCTCTTTTGGTTTGTGAGCTCTTGAGTGTAGTGATTCTTGTTTCTTATATGTTGTTATAAATCACCAAGCACACAAGCCAGGCTCCATAAATATATAATAAGATGAAAAGGAACACAAACATTACAAGAAGAAAATGAAGTCCAATGACTCAACTTCTCAATTCGTGTGTTCCCTTCAATTTCCTCTGGCTCTGATTGAAATCCTTAGGTCCTCTGAGCTTCTCCACAATCAGTAATTCTTCTCATATAACTAAAGACTGACCTGACCTTCACCTCCAAATCCAAATCCAGTGCTCACAAACATTAGCTAATTCTTACCAAGTCATTATGAAGGAGCAGCTATTTCTAGTACTGAATTTATAAAGTTCAACAAAGGTCTCTATTACATCAAGTAGTAAAACATATTACTAGTAGTAAATTGGTCAACTTTAACAGCTGCCCCAATTCCATGCAAGATAAGAAAATGAGTGAAGAATTATGAATCCAAAACTGGAGAAGAAATTTTCCAGAAGAGCATTCACACAGATTACTCGAGACTAGAATATTAATGCCAAATTACATAAAGTGATTTCTATATGAGGAAACCAAGAAGTATGCAAATACGTTCCTCAAAAAGTGAATGTATTCCTCCAAAATTTCCCAGTGTTTGGCATGGCTTCATAAAAAAAAAATTGGTGATTGATTAAGAAATGTCTGTAAAAGTGTATAAATTCTTAATTGCCCTTTTCATTATTTTTTTAAAATTTGTGACAAAGGATGAAAACTCATATGAATACTGTCTCTCTGTTTACTTTTTTCAAAACAAATGTTAAGTAAATAATATTAAAATATAAACAAATAAATAAATAAATAAATTCCCCCCAAACCCAGTGAATACTTTTTAATTTAATAAACTGTACATTATCAAAAAAATAATAATTCACTTTTAATGCAAAAATATGCCGAACTACAGTAAAATTCTGTTATAATGAATGCCTAACTCTTAGCTGATCTGGCACAGAGATGTGCCAAGATTTTATTTGGTAAATTGACAAATAACAATTTGATACTAATTTTAATCCTAATGGAGAGATGATCAGATTTTGTCCCCCCCTTCATACTTTAACTTGTTTTTTGTTTTTTTTTCCTACTCTAAGCATGTGGGTATTATATACTCTTTTGTTCTGATTTGGGTTTTAGAAACGTAAACATGCCGATTTCCTTTTGGTACATGTAGTTGAAGAAATTAGGTATTTAAGGTGAAAAGTGGTAAAAGGAATTGGTTTGTAAAACTTTAAAGGCATCAGTTCTTTGTAAGTTTTTACCTCTCCTTCTAGGAAAGATATATCATGTCTGAGGTGGATTATATTACTGCTCACACATACAGGGGCCTCCCTTTCAGAGCTCTTCCATGTGGAAGGATGTTACATCCCCACCTTGTTTGAAAGTTGTGGCCATCTGACTTGTTTGGGTCAATGAAAAGTCAGCAGGAGAGATATGTACCACTTCTGAGCCAAAGCCCTAAGCTTGAGTACTCAGTTTATGTGTTCTGCTTTGTCAACTCTCATCGGTCAGTGTTCCAGGAAGTGGCTACTTGATTGTGGATTCTAGAATAAAGACAAGAGGAGCACAGCCACAGCTGCCCCCCAGCAGCCGTTTTACACAATAAATAAATAAAGCCTTTTTCTTTTTTTGTAAGTCACTAAAATGTCATACAGCAGTTGTCTGTTACCACAGAATTACTCAGTCTATCCTGCCTGATAAACCCTCTTCAGTATGCCTTGAAAATGGTTGACGCTTTGCTTAGAGGGAGTGACTGACCATTATTTACACATCTGAACCTCTAAAAGAATTTTTTCAATAGGATCATTTATCATTTTATAAATGTTCATGAAAGCAGAATAGTGAGTGGAAACTTTTTCTCTAGAATAGCACTGTCCAAACAAATATATAATGAGAGCTACATATGCAATTTAAAATTTTCTAGTAGCAATGTCGCAAAAAAAGTAAAAAGAAATGATATGATTTAAACTAATTTTATTTCAATAAATAATCAATATTAAAACAAATTTATACTGCCTTGATTTTTTAATTTGACTTTAAATGAGTTCATATTAAATAAAAGCAAAAAGTTGGTCCCGCAGTTGCAGTAGGTGCATTTCAAGAACACAATAGCCACATGAGCCTACTGGCTCCCATATTGGGTAGTGCAGTATTGGAACACATTAAGGTCAAAGCAATCACATAAAAGTTGAGAAAAGGGAGGCTCACATAGGGTAAATGAACTTCTTCAAGCTACCCAGCTAGAGACTAAAGCAACCTCAACTAGAACCTTTTTTTCTAAGCTCATGATATTCCTTCCGAGTAAAGTTTTGTTCAACTCAAATGTGCTAAGTTTAAATTTTTCATACCAAATAGAAAACTTCGTAGGGCTCTCTCTAGTTTTTATTATTAATAACTCAGATTTATAAAGACTAATTCATATTTTATGCTATAAAACTCAGAAATTTCTGACTGGGTCTCTTTATGACGTGTTAACAGTTCTACAGCCTGATTAGGAGAAATGGGTACTCTTACAGCTCACATTATATTCTTTTCCTGAAATCAACCAAACATTCAAATTGTCACAAGTCTCCTGCCCATAGTTTTGCTTCTCATTTTAGATGGTCATTAAGTTACTGGTTTTACTAAGTTTCCTGTGTCAGCATCAACCACATTCCAGAAATAAAGCATTAAGTCATGCTATATATCTAGATTCTTTTTTAAAATGTCCTTCCGGACAACCGGCCACTGGCAGAGTCACTTTAGTTAACTCAACTGTAACAGATGAAGGATCTTCTTCACTGTGGGATCGAAGAAGATACTAAAGAAAATAAAATAAGAAATTTGTCTCAGCCCCCCAAAATAGAGTATACTGTTCTGAACTGCAGGAGACAAAGCTTCATTTCCTATTTGAATGATCAATTGTAAGATGTTTGTAATAAAGATGGTTTCCTAATGCAAATTAATAAGCAGTTTAAAAGTATTTTAATATAGCAATATTATTTACAGTAATATTTGAATTAATAAATATAAACATTTGATAAACATGTCCAATCTCAACCTAAGTATTAATTTTAGTTATTTGGGGAATTTATAACCCATATGGAGCCATGTGTTCTAAGTGCTTTTTCTTCTGTACTCTCTTTAAGGCATTATGGCATGTTGATCTCAATGGCTTGCCATAAATATGGCATCTTGGAGAGGCTCCCTGATTGAAACCTTGAACTGGCAGTTTTCACCTCTGAGATAGGCTTGATTGCCCTGGCCTTTAAATGTCAGGAGCTGTCAGGAAAGGTTGAGACTTTGCTCTTAAAGATCTAGCAGCACCAAGGTCCTCCCTGCTGATCAAGAAAAGGCAAATATTTAATTCTTTCAAGATCTAGAAAATTTACCCTCTTCAAGTTAACAACATGGGCAAATACTTATCTCCTTTGTCCTTCAATTAAGAGAGCTATAAGTCTTAGCAACTTACTTAAAGGTAGCCTTTAATCTCCAAGAGATGTGTATGAAGCATGATCTTAAAGGAAAAAAAGTTAAATCTAAAATAAGAGGCCTTACCTTGAGTTTCAGAGAAGATACCAACTAACAGTTAATGTGAAGAGATTATATTTCTAGGAAAAGTAATATTTCTACCCCTGTTCATCTAGGATATAGGTTTCCTCATATGAAAACTGCTTTCATGTTTAAAGTGAGAAAAAAAAGTATATCTATAGAAAGGAGGACAAATAGTGCTCATTAATATTTCTGTTGAACACTTATAGCCACTTTTATAAATGTTCATGAAAGCAGAATAGTGAGTGGAAACTTTTTCTCTAGAATAGCACTGTCCAAACAAATATATAATGAGAGCTACATATGCAATTTAAAATTTTCTAGTAGCAATGTCGCAAAAAAAGTAAAAAGAAATGATATGATTTAAACTAATTTTATTTCAATAAATAATCAATATTAAAACAAATTTATACTGCCTTGATTTTTTAATTTGACTTTAAATGAGTTCATATTAAATAAAAGCAAAAAGTTGGTCCCGCAGTTGCAGTAGGTGCATTTCAAGAACACAATAGCCACATGAGCCTACTGGCTCCCATATTGGGTAGTGCAGTATTGGAACACATTAAGGTCAAAGCAATCACATAAAAGTTGAGAAAAGGGAGGCTCACATAGGGTAAATGAACTTCTTCAAGCTACCCAGCTAGAGACTAAAGCAACCTCAACTAGAACCTTTTTTTCTAAGCTCATGATATTCCTTCCGAGTAAAGTTTTGTTCAACTCAAATGTGCTAAGTTTAAATTTTTCATACCAAATAGAAAACTTCGTAGGGCTCTCTCTAGTTTTTATTATTAATAACTCAGATTTATAAAGACTAATTCATGTTTTATGCTATAAAACTCAGAAATTTCTGACTGGGTCTCTTTATGACATGTTAACAGTTCTACAGCCTGATTAGGAGAAATGGGTACTCTTACAGCTCACATTATATTCNAAAAAAAAAAACAAAAAACCCAGAAATAGTTTTGTCTTAAAAATTATCTTTGAAAACCAGATCTTATACAAATTTGTTAAGTAAAATAATCACACCCAAATTTAATCCATGACTTTGTAATCACATGAGATTTCTCTCTTTAGTATGTTTTCATTTAGAGAAACAAGAGTGAAGAACATAACTAGTGAAACCACAATTTTTCCCCTCTCTGTAAGAAGCAAGTGCATTTATTTATTTATTTTTCCCTAACAACAAAAAACACTGTTTATTAGTCCAATGAGCAAAATAAAATACAGGGGAAATTTTCTTTGGTTCAAATGTTAAATTTTCACATTTCACTTCTCATTTTCTTCTTGAAAGGCTGGTATTGAGGAGTGATTTTACAGTGTAAACAGCTCAGTATTCCTGTTCATTTCTAGGAGTTACCAATGGCCTTTTATGGTATCTTATGAGAAGTATTTGTTTCACTTACTGCCACATAACATGTTTAATAGGTCATGGTTAAATTAAAAGGAGGTAACTGGGAGTCACGCATCATTGATGTTAAATTCTTAATCTCCTACATATGCACCAATATGCAGTATCAACAAGAAATGATATCAGTATCAGTAATACAAAAACAGAAAGAAGGAGAGATAGA
>NW_007728480.1:305589-306985 GCF_000696425.1 Galeopterus variegatus
TGTTAACAGTTCTACAGCCTGATTAGGAGAAATGGGTACTCTTACAGCTCACATTATATTCTTTTCCTGAAATCAACCAAACATTCAAATTGTCACAAGTCTCCTGCCCATAGTTTTGCTTCTCATTTTAGATGGTCATTAAGTTACTGGTTTTACTAAGTTTCCTGTGTCAGCATCAACCACATTCCAGAAATAAAGCATTAAGTCATGCTATATATCTAGATTCTTTTTTAAAATGTCCTTCCGGACAACCGGCCACTGGCAGAGTCACTTTAGTTAACTCAACTGTAACAGATGAAGGATCTTCTTCACTGTGGGATCTCTCATCCATCATAAAGCACACCCTGCCCTCTGTAGAAATAATACATCATTACAGGGCTCAGGGCCATGAGAGAGAAGAATCAAAAAGAAAAATATACAAAAGAATGTGTCTTGTCAGCACAAGATAGGGCTACACCAAAAAAACAAACTGAGAATTTTCTTCAGCTGTGACTACATTTTCCTTATGAAAATTCTCTATTTGAGGCCCACTTTTGCCTGCTGCAAACATGCCTTGTTGCTGTATAAAAGTAGGAGTCATCCTCTGCATTTTCAGACCTTATATCTCTTTCATTGAATTATCCTCTAATGCCCTGGACTGAACTGGGAACTGTCCCAGCACCTTGTCAAAGCCTTTTATTTTTGTTATGAAGCAGGTTTTACCTGAAGGAGATGCCCATTTGTTGCCAAACTTAATTAAGGAAAGTTGGATCTTTTAAAGCAGGAAAAGCATATGAGTTGCTAAATAGCAAAGGACATTTTCTGTGTTTTTCTACAGCACTAAAACAACACCACGTTCCTTCCATCTAAGTAAACAGACAAAAGAGAACATTTCCGACCCATGCTTACATTGAACTCATTATTTGATCATCATTATCCCCATTTAACAGGTGGGGAATGAGATAGTGAAAGATAATTGGAGCTACCTAGTGCCACAAAATAGAAGATAGAGCTAGAAGTCATTAACTTTGTCAGTTTCCACAGCACAGCTGAGGCACTGTAGTTTTGGAAAAGAACAGATGGTAAGTGAAGGCAAGGACTAAAGACGGAGGCCTTCCTTTAGTAACTTGGAAAGCTCTGGAGCGCTATTCTGCATGCTAAATAGGATAGAAATTTCAGACATTGAAATCAAGCCACACTGCTTTGTATGAGGTTATAAAAAATAGTTCTCTTTGGAAAAGGTGGCCTATATTTAAAATATTCTTTGGTGTCCTATTTTCAGGGATTCAATTCAAACAAACTTATTAATAGCAGGTAGTCTTCCCAGTGGTCTATTTTAAATGGATTACACTAAGTAATAGGCTACAATTCCACCTTTTAGATGAGATTTCTCCAGATATATATATATATATATATA
>NW_007728480.1:307756-313103 GCF_000696425.1 Galeopterus variegatus
ATATATATATATATATATATAAATTTGCCATTCAGTTCTACAGCGCATTCAGAAAAATTTAATCTTTTTATATTATTTTCCATATACCCAGGATGTTTTGCTTCCTTGATACATCAGAGGGGGGGTACTTTAAGCTATGTTATATAATTCCTTCTGCCATATTTCTGTCACTGTTATTATTTAGTATTAATATTATAATAACTTTCAATTTCATACCTACAGTTAAAATAAATTAAATTATTCAACTTTTAAGTACATACTCTACAGTCGTACTGCCTAATATGGTAGCCATTATATTAGCACCAAAAATGTGCTAATTCTGGTTGAGGTGTGCTGATATGTAAAATATACACTGTATTTCAAAGACTTAGTATAAAAATGTAAAATATTTCATCAATAATTTTTAATACTGATTACACACTGAAATAAAAATATTTGGAATTTATTAGGCCCAGTAAAATATATTTTTAAAATTAACTACACCTGTTTTTTATTTTTACTTTTTTAATGTGGCTATTAGAAAATTCAAAACCACCTATGTGAGTCACATTATATTTGTATGGAATAATGCTGCTATGGAACAGGAGTTGGCAAACTTTTGTTGTGAAGGCCCATACAGTAATATTTTAGATTTTGTGGCCATATGGTCTCTATTTCAATTACTCAACTCCACCATTATAGTGTGAAAGGAGGCATAGATAATACATACATGAATGAGCAGGACTATGTTCAAATAAAACTTTATTTATGAACACTGAAATTTGAATTTATATAATTTCCATGTGTCATGAAACATTATTCTTATTCTTTTCAACCATTTAAAGCCATAGAAAGATTCTCCCTTCACAAGTCGAATAAAAATAGATGGGGGAGGTTTGGTTGGATTAGGCCCATGGGATGCAGTTTACCAAACCCTTCTATAGAATGTAGGTTACAAAAAGTGCAGTGTAGGAGTAATCCTATCATCCACCCCAAAGCCTATTACCCATGCTAACGAAGATGAAGTTATATTATCAAATTTTAAAAAAAAAGAAAAAGAAAATCTTAAATGAGGATTGCTGGGATGAAAGTAGAAATAGGGATACTGGATTGATTTCTCATTTACCACAAACACAAGAAAAAAAATTTAATCTTCAGGAATTAATACCATCAAATTTTACTCCAAATATTCTCATGCTGATAATTTTTTTTTCATGCAATTTAAAAACTGAAAGAGATGATAAAGCTGAGAGAGAAGGTGGGAAAGAATTCACAGATGTTAGTTGAACTTCCTGCCTACGTTCCAGTTGCCCTGCCCTTTGGGGAGTAGGCGAATCAACTGCTGAGCTGTGTTGAAGAGAAGCCAGCAGAAGGCTGTGCCTTGGCAGAGTTGAATAACAGATGAAGTTTATTATTGACATTTACCCATCTCTTGCCCATTAATCCTTGACCTCATACAGCTTATAGTCCAGTGGGGCAAACAAGCTTTAAGCAAATAAAAAGACAAATATATCATTAAAAAATGTAAAAATCCTATGAAATAAAAAAGCAAGCATATTAGAAGAGTGTTTCTCAAACTTAAACATGCGTATAAATAACCTCAGGATCTTGGTGAAAGGCAAGAAAATGATTTAGTAGGTCTGGATGACACCTATATTCTGTATTTCTCTTAAGCTTCCAGGTGATGCTGACACTGTTAGTCCTTGGACCACATTTTCCTAAAGCATAAGGTTTACAGTGGCAAGTATTTTTTTGTCTCTGGTTCTCTAATGTATCCCCATTTCTTAGAATAGTACTTAGCGCATAGTAGTCACTAAATAAGTATATTTTGAATGAACGAAAGTTGATAGAGGAGAAAATCACATGGAGGGACCAATTTAGATCGAGACATTCAAAAAAAGTCTTTAATGGAGCAATATGTTAGCTGAGGCTGGATCCAGAGCCCTCTTACCTTCTTAATTCTACTACTCTGTTCCTCTCCCCCTTATCATTTACTTTCAGTTATAAGAATGGGTTCTCATAAAAAAAAAAAAAAAAGAAACCTCAAATAAAGGTGGAGATCATGCATAATAGTTAAATATGTTGGTTCTTTTGTGACATTTGTATTTCTAATATTAGTGCCTGGAGAAGGACTATTTTCAAAGGAATGACTCTAATGGTAGAATTTAAGGACTGGTGAAAATCAAATAGGGACATATTTGGTGTCAGTGTCCTTTTGATCACACCAAATAATAAAACAACTTACTACCAGTCTCTGCATAAAACTAGTGATAAAACTTGCAACTATTAACAATTATGAGCCACGGTTTTTTTTCTGTAAATTAAGACTGGCATTTGTAATTAACACTATGTCCCCTTACAGAGTAACTGATAAAATAATGGACTCTTAGAGTTGCAAATGTTCTCAGTGATTATCTATTTCATCCACTTTCTTAAAGTAGAAATTTTTAATTCCATATCCTGACTTTAAATGGTCATACAATCTGAGCTTCCTCACAATTCAATCCATTTCATTGTTAGCACCTAGTAAATGAAACTAAATTGTTACTTTAATAATTTCTCTCATCCTAAAACTTTTATTTACTGGTTCTCATTTATTTATTCAACGTATATTGAAGTGCTAACTACATCCTCGGATATCACAGTGTAATCACTCATTGACCCTGCTTACAGCATCCTGTCCTCTGGAAGCCAACAGAATAAGTCTGATTCATCTTCCCTGTGACAGCGCTTCATAGTTTGAGAAGACAGTTATTCTTAAAGATGTGGAAAACTGCCCATTTATCTTTAGAGAAGTTATTTCATTTGGTCACTCTGTCATAACTGCCATGTGCCAGTTACTGTCCAAAGCATTGGGGATATTGCTGTGTGCAAGACAGACTTGGCCCTTGTCCTCACGAAAATTAAAGTTGATTGAGAAGTACATGCATTGAGCAAGTGGTCAGAGGTTAGGATCTCTTACAAACTAACCTTTAAATTGTAGCCTAAAGCACTGAAGTTGACCACAGTGGGAGAAAGAATATTCCAGGCCAGGGAAAAGCAAGTATAAAGACCCCATCTGAGAAACAGAATATCGCATTTGGAGCAAAGATGTCTATAGCATAGTGTGAGAAGGGAAAGGGTTATGAGATGAAGCTAGGTAATCAGAAACTAGGTATTGAAGGGTTTTGTAACTTAACTTAAAGGTTTTGTACTTACTTGAGCAAAAAGACAAGGAGAAGAAGTTGAAGAGTTTTAAGCAAGATAGTAACATGATCAGATTCGAATTCTATAATGATCGGTCTGGCTTCAGTGTTCAGAATGGAATGAAGGTAAACAAAGCTAGAGGCAGGGAGGTACGTCAGTAATTCTTAAAATGTAACATGCATATATAAATCATCTGAGGATCATGTCAAAATGCGGACAATATGCAAGTTTGGGTGGGGCCTGAGATTCCACATTTCTAAGAAGGTCTCAAGTGATGTCGATGCTGATGAACTGAGGTCCTCACTTTAAGTAACACGCAGAAGGTTGTGGCATGAGAGATGATGGAAACTGGATGAGATGGCTGCAGTGTAGATAATGAGAAGTGGGTGGATTCAGGTGAGTTTTAAAAAGTAGATTCAGTAGGTCTTCATTAACGATTAGGCCTGGGACATGAGGAAAGAATGCTGCCCCCTGCTACAGGCTTTTGGCTTAGCAAATGGGGAGGTGGGGTTTGTGGTGTCTTTAACAATATTATTTATAATTCAAAACAAAGAAAAACTCTCAATTATTTTCAGCCTCTCACAAATATAAGAAATTTTCTCCAGTCAGTTGTCTCTGGTCCATGAAATCCCATGTATTTATTCTAAAATGTGCTAAGTGGCTTAGAAAATGTGTAAGCTTAGACGTATTGCCTTGATATGGTATTTGAGTGCTTTACACACAAACAATCTAGGGATTAGCTTTCTGTATACATAGCAACATTCCACTGAGAATCTGTATTCTTGCAGGCGTGCAGATCTATACTTCTACAGTGCACTGTGGACTTCAATGGCTTGCATAGCAATGGGACCTCTTTTTGGCTTTAGCAGCAGAAATGGGTAACTAGAGATGAAAAGGCTCATTTCCTAAATTTTTACTACGAGTGTGGTAGTAATAGTGGAAATCACATTTCTGTGATGAGCTGACATGGTTTTTAACAGCTAGCATTCTTTCTCCACTCCCACAGCACATTCCCTGGCAGATTTCTGTTAAACAGAAGGGGTAATTTAAAGGTTTGATTAGTATAGATTTCTTAACATTTAGCCCACATAGCAATTGCAGCCAGCCTTGCTAGAAAAGTTGGGGGTTGGGGGGAGTCTGATGTATTAAAAAAAATGAAACCTCATTTTGAGAGACAGCTCTGTTCTCTCCTGTGTGAAATATCATAGCCATTTTGTATTTTATGAACATAGTGCTTATTTGTTAAACTATTCAGGCATAGGGATGATAAGCAGGTCCTAGGCTTGTCAGCTGGCTTGGAGAGCTGAAATATTCCTGGTTGTTAAGCTTTAAAAAGACGGTTGTTTATGGTATATATTCCATAGTTTTCCATCTGCTTAAATTGAAGCTGACAGAAATTCAAAGCCAATGCCTTCCTTATAAAGTGATCCTTTGTGATGTAATTACAGAATGAAATCTCTTGGCTGAAATAGGATTTTCTCCCCTAGAGATGACATTACAAAGAAATAGAGATTACCAACAAACAATCTGAGAACCTAGATGAGAAGCAGTGAAAGGACGCAAAGTCATTTATTTAATTCTCTTGAATGCTGTCAGAAAATAATATTCTACTGATACAAGCAATTCAAACTAGGCTACAGGAACTGAGCAAGCCAACTGAGGCACTGCTGAAGTCCCAGGAAAGGACAGACAGTTGTCTTATAATAGAAGACATCATTATGTCTCTGCCCAGCACCCAACATTGTTCTTCTGACAACTTCCCCGCTGACCAGCAAGGATGAGTCCCTGTGGCAGAGATGATTCCATTCCTTTTCCTCCTTTCCCAGCCTGCCCTGCATTTAGATGGCCCCTGGGATTGACTTCTAGCAATGGAGTGTAGACGGAAGTGATGAATGCCACTTCCAGGGCTGTTTCTTAAAAACCCTTCCAAAAACTCCTGCACCTGCTCTCTGTCTTCACCCGTTGGTTGCCCACTTGAAGAAGATCCAATGAAGAACTCTGACATCATGGAAGAAGCTGAAGCCACAAAGTCCACAGCTTTTTTTATTTTTTATTTTTTTTTAGTCTGTACAGTCAGGTGTACCATGACTAATACAGCCCCTATAGCCATATCAGTGCTGTGTGACTCCAGGGCCCAAGTTAATTGTACCAAAGGTGAGTCGCTCACCTCTGGAACTGAGAG
>NW_007728480.1:313918-314705 GCF_000696425.1 Galeopterus variegatus
GTGACTCCAGGGCCCAAGTTAATTGTACCAAAGGTGAGTCGCTCACCTCTGGAACTGAGAGTATATCAGTTTGGGAGCTTGGAGCAGCCACATTTGGTCATGTACAGGTGGAAGTAGATACGACCAGACTGCCAAAGTGAATAACAAGCCAGAGTGCTCAGGAGAGAGACCATGAGACTACAGAGATATGCTGTGAAATGTGTTAGAACAGCTTATTTTCCTGAAAGTTTATTTCCTATTTTTCTTTTCTCATTAAATAAATTTCATCCTTTAATTGTTTTTCTGGGGTTTTGTTTGTTTTTCAAGCAAGCTTTATTGAATTTCTATAAGCTGGCTATCAAGACACCTTTTACTAATATAAATTTGGGTGACTGATTGTAGCTGGTATTTGGGAAAGTTTCTACAGCAGACCTCAAATCAAGTTCATTTATTGCTCTTCGTTCCAGAGACTTATAATTGAACTTATTCTAATGAAGAATCAAGAGTTCAAAGCATACTGTTTCTTTGCAGTAATTCAGGCTATTCTTCCACAGTTGCAACAGGGAGCAAAAATCACTATCCCATCCGGACAGCTAGTTGCTTTATTTCAGCTTGTATTGTTTCTTCAGAGCAACAAGGTTCATTAGCTAAACGAAGACCTCTCTGGCTTCACTGGTGGAAAAAGAGAAGGAAGGTGTTGAAATATTTTAATTCAATTTAGGAAGAAGGAAGGGAAGAAGGAGAATAGAAGTAGGTGGCAGAAGTTAAAGAATTTTTAAACTGGTTGTCAAGCCAACCAATCATTTTT
>NW_007728480.1:314779-315846 GCF_000696425.1 Galeopterus variegatus
ATATGTTTATAGCATAAATCTGACTATCCATCCCTTGTGCAAAAAAATCTTCAGTGACTTCTCATATCTCCTTATTAGCCCAATGCAAATTGCCCTTAACATATATGTTTGGACCTATATTTTCCTTCTTCCTTATTCTATTTGCAGCCAAACTGAGATGCTGCTTCTTCCCCTAATACCTAACATGCTATTCAGTATCTTAGTCTAAAGTGACCTTACTATTCTCCCCTGTTAATAATCATTGATAATCTTTAAATGATGTCCTTAAAGGCTAATCTAAGTGTTAGTTCCATTATTAGTCTTCCTTTCTTCCTAACTCCAAGACTTTTTTTTTCTTTGTTATGTGTTAATGAATTTGCTATATGGCAAGCACTTTACCTAATTAACTCATTTTCTTCAAAACAATCCTAGGAGGTAGGTACTCTCATTATCATCTGCTTAATAAAAAGGTAGGACAATTAATCTGTCCAAAGCCCCAGAAATATTAAGAAGCAGAGCCAAGATTTTAGTCCTAGCATGCTGGCTCCACTACCACACTACCTCTTTTACAATTCCTGCTCTGTCCAAGGTTATTTGCAGTTTGTTTCTCTCTCCCACTAGAGTATAAGATCTTTGAAGGCAGAAACAGCTCAGTTTTCCTTGTTTCCCAAGAAGTGATTATGAATTAGAGTGCATATGTGCTTATATGGATTTTCTTTAATTGAATTGGATAGAGAAAAACGGTACCATGTCTGGAAGACTATATACAAATGGCTCTAGGATGCAGTTAAGTACTCATCTGGTGGGCTTCTGGTAAATGTAGACAATCAATTCATAAGCAGCAGATCAAATAAAATAATCCAAAATCTGTGGTTAAAATATTTTTTAAAAAAACTTTCATTTTTATTACTCATAATCTCTGTAACATGAATCCTTTTCTTACTAGGAAATATGAAACAAAGGATTTGCTCTAGTTTTTTTTTTTTTTTTGACCATCATACAGATGACAACATATTGTTTTGATCCCAATGGTTCTGCTGAATTTTTATTATAAAACTGGATTGTTACCCCTTTCCTGGCTTCTTTTC
>NW_007728480.1:316544-318003 GCF_000696425.1 Galeopterus variegatus
AATGGTTCTGCTGAATTTTTATTATAAAACTGGATTGTTACCCCTTTCCTGGCTTCTTTTCATACTCAACATCTGAAGCTCTTCTGTTTGTTTTTTGTTTGTTTTTATGTGTCTCAGAAGTAAGTCTCAGAAACTGTAACAGCATAAGCAGCTTGTCGTCCTTTATATGAAGGTTATGGTGGATGCTGCCCATTTAGTTTGTATTCTTTTTAAATAATTGCTAAACAGTTACATAATTTTATTAGGTTTATTTTCAAAAACTGATAACATGTAAAATAAAAATTTAAAGTATAGGTGATTTGTCACACCTAATCACTTTTAAAACTACTATTTCATTAGATGACTTTGTGTGATAGTGTTGCACAAGCAGACAGAGGTGGATCACTGCTGTGTTCACTTCAGAATGAGCTATTTGTCTCTGATTACCCAAGCCTTGTTATATTAGTATTGTCACATATTTCCTCCCAAAAGAGGAAACATGGTACATAAACATGCCAGAGATAAGCTTGTGTTGCCTTTTTCAAAACACAGGACCAGATCATTCTAAACTTGGAATGCTGCACTGCCATCTGGGGGATAAAATTTTAACAGTACATTTACTATTGAGCTGAGATGAAGGGGTGAGTTTCTATAACAATCAGAAGAAATTAGGAATAATGAGAATTTTTCTATGATGCAGTACAAAATCCTGTACTACACTTAGGTTATTTCCCAAAAGTGAAATGTATACATCTAGATCTATACCTTACCTTCAAAATAGAGTTCTCTCATGATAATGTATCACTTTCTTTTGTTGATTACATTTTATTTTCTTTAAGCCATAATTTGAACCTGAAGGACTTGTAGGGATCATTTGGCTTAAGCGCCTCACTGCAGAGATGATGAAATGGTAACCCAAATATTTCTTCTATTTTCCCTCTCATAAAACTATTAGTGGTACATTCAAGAGATACAAGGCTCTCAATTGAATGTCCTCTTTTCCATGAGATTCTGTTCCCAATAATATCAAATATAGATGCTTCCCAATCTTGTAGATAGCCACTTACCCAGTCTCCCAGGAGTAAAACACACGTACAAGTGAGTCAACAACAGTGTTGATTTTAAGGTTTTATTACATACATTCCTTTGGTGGAAGGCAAACAAGTAAGATATTAAGGTGGAAGACTAAATAGCATTAATTGATTTTTCTTCTTATTTTAAAGACTAATGTATTTATCCTTTATTAGTCTTTTGAAATTTATCTACCACAAAGTCCACAGCTGTTGCTGCATTAAAAAAGCTTTAGTCCATACATAATTAACATTATAATAAATAAAACCTAAACCATGTTAGTTTGACCTCTGCTTAGTAAGATAACTAATCATTCAGTTATATGGAACATAGAAATATTACAAAAATTACTAAGAAAAGTGGCTTCATGTGGTCAAGTATTTATAGTATTTTTCTGCTAATTTTTAAT
>NW_007728480.1:318322-322288 GCF_000696425.1 Galeopterus variegatus
AAATAAAACCTAAACCATGTTAGTTTGACCTCTGCTTAGTAAGATAACTAATCATTCAGTTATATGGAACATAGAAATATTACAAAAATTACTAAGAAAAGTGGCTTCATGTGGTCAAGTATTTATAGTATTTTTCTGCTAATTTTTAATGTATTTGCTATATGTAAGCAATAATATCACTCATTTATTAATTAATATTATATTATTCCTATTCAAAAAGGATTGGACATGTAATGAAATAAACTAAAATTAAGTTACCCTTACCTGCACTAAAATTCAAAAGTAGTAAGTATCACTCTCAAGTTAATGGGATTCCCAAGGGTCTCATCCTTATGTATAGTGAACAGCTGAGGCTTCCTGTGAATCTCTCCATGTCTTCCAAGCATCTGCCCAATCCTTTAGACATAAAAGATATGATACCTTACTCCCTAGCCATGCTCTTGGTAGTCTGCAAGCCACAAGGTTCAAAGTGCTTTAAATTTGGAGTAATTGACTACAGATGTTATTTCTAGGGAAGAATGGCTGCACACAGAATGGCGTCAAGTTCATGAGCCCTTGATCCATGGAGGTGGCATGAAGAAGAGAATGCTTAAGATAAATGAATGGACATCAGATTGAAATAATATCGATAGAATCAATATAGTGGAACAATCTATTTAAACTTTTTTAAAATTGCAACAAACAGCAAAAATAAATTTTGCCGACTACACATATGCATATGCATAAGTTAAGCTATTTGTTTACATGCTGCAACATAGAGACATAAAGTAATGATGATTCAAAAAAGAAAGAATATTTGTCTCATGTCGAATTCCAGATAGAAAGGCAAGGCCTGGAATGTTGACCTGGGTTCCTTTTATCTTGGTGTCCTGTTTTCCTCACCAGATTGCTTTTTTGTCCAATATGGATGTTTCACCTCCCATCACCATATCCATACTCAATTAGCGGAAGAGAAAAAAAAAAAAAAAAAGAGGAGGACATACCTCTTCCCTTAAAGGGAACAGAAGTTGTAGGAATCACTTCAGTTCATATTCCACTCGCAGTACTTAATTATGCAGTTACATCCAGATGCAAAGACACTGGAAAATATAGGCTTTAGCTGGGTGGCCATGTGCTGAATTAATATTCTATTACATGTAAAAATATGTGTTAGCTAGGGTAAAGCTAGCTGCTATTTAAAAACAAAAGAGGAGAGACCTCCCCAAATGCATAATAGGTCAAACATAATAAAACTTTATTTCTCATCTATACTTGGCATTCATTCAGAGACCCAGGCTGATATTGGCTCTGCTATCTTCAATACATGGATTCTACTGCCAGGGGTGAGAGAAGTGTTGTCCTCTTCTTTCCACTGACAGAAATTGAGAAAAGAGGATGGAGAAGGTATTCACATTTCTTAAACATCTTGGCCAAGAAATGACAGATCTCATGTGTCATTTTCACGCATATCCATTAGTAAATAGTTACATGATCCCACATAGATGCAAGAGGTTCTAGAAAATATAGTCCTTGGAGGACCATCCACTTCCAAAGATAAACTCTGTATTATAAATGAGAGCATGAATTTTGTGGAAAGGCACTTTTCTCTGCAACAGAAAAGAATGGATATTGAAGTCTACTTCAGTCTTTGGCCTCATTGCCCATTTAAGTCTCTGTTGCTTTTTAGCCTGAAAACTCTGGTCTTTTGTTTACTTACTTCTGTGCCCTGCCAATCAACATCTTGCTCAATTTAATAGTGACTACCTTAATGAGAAATAAAAGAATTGGCTTCAGTAGGAAGGCAGCATCTTTAATCTAATATTTCCCACTGGGCTGGCTCCCATTGTCTGGTACTGTAGTCTTAATAGTTTTGTCCAGTCTTATCTCCTGCTAAGACTGTTTGTTATCTAAAGACTCTTTTTGTCACTGCCTCAGTTGGGGCACAGAAGCCTTTGTTTTCTGTCAGAACTGATTTATAAGACCCTGAATTATAAGATTTTCAGTCAATTTAGATCATGGGCCAAAGAAAAAGAAAGCCTACCTTATCAGATTCACATTCTCTTCTTTTCTCTTGCAAGTGGTTAGTTCTGACTCAAGTTCATCTCTCTAGTAAGATGTTGCTAATGGCAAAAAAATTTAAAAATTAAAAAAAAGGAAAAGAGAACAGTTAATAAGCAACAAGATTATGAGTTAAAACTTGGCTGACAAATGGTCTAACATCCAAAGTCTCTTCAAGTCAATTTTAGCAAATACTTTGTCACAATATACTTATTGTCAGCAGCTTTTCAGTCCAATATATGTGTCCTTACTCCCTGCCACCTAATCACTAAGCCAATATACTATTTTAAGGTGTTGTTCCTACAGCCCCACACAATTCAACCATGCTCAGAGAGAATCTGAAACCATAAAGGCTTATATAAGTGTTGTTTATTTATCTTTTAATTAGAAGTCAGCTAGGGGGTCCAGGGATAATATGGAAGTTGCATAATCATCAGGGCCCCAGGCTCATTTAGTCTCCTTGTCTTACCATTTTCTGTATGTGATTTCTATATAGTGGTACAAGTGGCTACTACAGCTCTCTCCAGTATGTCTACATACCAGCTAAAGTGAAAGTCAAGGGAAGGAAGGGGCCACATTTCCTTTTCTCAAAGGCAAAACCCAAAAGGAGCATACTTCCCTTCTGTTCATACCCCTTTAGACAGGATTACGTCATATGGCCACATAGAGAGGTGCTGGGAAATGTAGTTGTTTACTGTTTAAGAAAAGGAGAATAGGTATTAGGGGGAAATCCAGCAGTCATTTCCATTCATTTGTGTGTAACTAAAACAAAAACATTTGACAACAGAAAGCCTCCTAACTACTTGTAAAACCCTCTGATATTTTCTACTTGACTATTTTAGTAAAAATGCTATTCAAACACATAAAATTAGTTTCTCCACTCATTAATGCATCAAAACTGTCAGTTTTAAATATACAAGTCTAGAAGGCAAGTTTAAGCACCATACCCTTTAATATAACTCTACATCCTTGGCATTAAAAGACTCTTACATTTATGGGTAACCTGAGATATAGAATGATTTCAGGAACAAAAAACAAACTTATTCCTAGGTACAAGACAAAACAACAACAACAAAAGAGAAGAAAGGGAAAATAAATCTCTCTTATCAGCCTTTAACTAGAGTCCTTCACAATTTGAGATAAAAAGCTTAAAGATAGAAAGACCTGAAGGTGTTCACACGACTGTAAATGAGTTTCACACTGTGCAGTATAACTATAGTTTACTACTTTTGTTATTCCAAATAAATAATAATACCCCTATTATAACCCAAATTCTTAGCAGCCCTCTGAGCTCCCTTCACATCCTTTTCAGACTGGATTTATCTGTACCACATGACTGAGACCTAGAAAACTGGCTGTCTTTTCTTAGCACAGGTCTGAGGGTGTATTCCATATGGTTTCACCATAGGAAAAAAAAAAAACCATAAATGTGCATCTTGAAAGAACTATTTTTCTTTATTGCTTTTTTTCTTTAATTTATTTTTGAAATTGAAATAGTGAGGAAAATAAACACCAATTCTCAGTGGATTAAAATTTCAACAGTGAATAAGGCTTTGAAAGTGTTCAAGCAGGAATGAATCTTAGACAAAACTTTATTTTAAAAATGTGGTTCGAGGCAACCTATTAAATCTTCAGAGAAAGTGGTGGCATTGAATCTTCATGCTCCTGGGTGTTTTTTAAAATTATTATTTAAATAAAATTGCTTGTAAAATAGCATATTCCATTAAGGTTTTTAGGTACAGAAATAAGTGTACAAACTCAACATCTCATATGTGTTTCCAAAGCAGATACAAAACAGGAAATCTATTTCAAAGTAATAAGGTGTTATTTTGTCCATTGTGACAAGTTCACAAAGAATCTCTGCTCCTTCTCCCACAGACCCCTCTGTGATGAGGAATGTATCTAACACATTTATCATTTTTTATTCTT
>NW_007728480.1:322992-324899 GCF_000696425.1 Galeopterus variegatus
GTTCACCCCCTCCTTTACCCACCCATGCTTCCCTTTGGGACCACAGAGAGGAGCCAAGCTGACCTAGCTGTGTTGCTTGGCTCACACAATCTGCGTGGTGACCCACATTAGTCCCATCTAAGCACATGAATGTTAGCTTCAAATCCCATCTTTCTTCATCTTGTACTTGAAGGCTGAGCAGTGCTCAATCAACCTCAACATTATGTGTTTCTAGCTCATAATTTTGTTCATGGCTTTGGCTTTATCTGGACTTAGTTTCCTCCTTTTACTAATCCCACTTCCACCTCTCTCCTATATGCTCCCTTAAAATCTCATGCTTACTCTTAACACATGCTCTATAATTGTTTGTCATTTTATCTGCTTTTTCCTGTAGACCATGAAAATCTTCAGAACATGCCTGCACCTAGCTCATCCTGTTTACTCCAGCATCTAGAACAGTACCATACATAATAACACCTGAATGAAGGCCTCTAAAATTCATAAAGACAAGACTATGAAAGTGTTAATGACAACCAGAACACATAGTTCATGGCATGGGAGTGGAAAGGGTGGGGAAAGAAGTGGTTCGAAGGCAGAGAATGCTTAACAAACTGTCTTACAGGAAAGTCACTATTAAACATTCCCATCTTGTAATTCTGACTCATGGGCATTTTCCAAACGTAAAGTAGATTTGGATGCAAATACAATCATCTTTATACAATATAGAAATACTGAATTAGGTAAACATTATCATTCTCTCAATTTGCAAAGACTGAGATTTTGCCCAAGCCACGTTAACAGGCATCCTTAAGTGTCAGATTCTGACTTTAAACCAAGCTTTATAATCTGACATTTATAGTCCAACAGCTGTAGTCCCTGTGATAGCTCACACTGGAGACTTTCTGGTGGCTGGTGTCTATCCTCCAAGACATCAGAAAACCTTCCAGAAGAGCCCAGAATTGGTCCTCCTGAAACACTGTGGAGAAGTCATCAGGACAGCCCTTTGTGCCTGACAAAACTGTAAAAATATAATATTTGATGGAGTATTGAATTTACTAAGAAAATATAACATATAGTGGAGGAAAAGCAATAGATAAGTTAAGCTTTTTTTTTGATAACTAAAACACAAGAATTTTTTTTTTTTAATTTCTACAGCTTCTTGAGTTACAGCTCTCATTTACACACTGTTTTCTTTCAGATAGGCTTTAATTCAAAAGAATTAAGACATTCACACTGAAATAACATGGGCCACAGCAAAAGGTACTCATACATTATTTACCAAAAACCAACCAAACAAACAAACAAAAAACAAAAAAGGGAACTACAATGGAAAGGCTACACTTTGGTTTCACTTTCTCTGGAGAAGGTTTGAAGGCAAGAAAAACTGTTTTCTTGGAAAGTTTTGCCTGAGGCTTTCTCTGAGCCGGACTGATAAGAGAAGCCATTCCTCTCTCTTGCATTTTCTACTATGTCTGAATTTCTTTCTTAATAACAGAGAGGGATAAATTGGAAAAAACAAAGAAACACAAACACAATCATTGGAGAAAGAGTTTGGATCTTAAACAATCCACAAAGAGTGCCTGTAGAAATTGGCCCAGTTACAAAGCCACAGCCAGTTCAAAATAGTCTGAGAAGTACTAAGGAATTCAATACTCCTTGTAACTAGTTGCTTTGTCCTACACCTTACATTATCCTACACTATCTTATAAGGTGGATTCAAATAGAGAGAAAAAGAACAGGCCGCAACTTGTTACTTTCGGATTAATCAGGCAGCAAGATAAATTTTGATGTTTATTTATTCACTTGTTCAGAAACCGAACTTACTGAGTATTTGGTGTGTAGCTCACAATGTACTAGCCCCTGAGGCTGCAGTCAATCAAGACAAGTTGCTCATAGTTCAGTAGGAAGAGACCAATATCTAAGGCGAC
>NW_007728480.1:326069-326981 GCF_000696425.1 Galeopterus variegatus
ATAGCTAGATATATATTGACTATATTTATTGCTGTATTTATTATCTACAAGCAGATTGCTTTCAATAGAGTACTGTGCTCAGGAAGGCCTCTGATTTTTTAAGGAACGAATGAGGATCCTTCTATTTCTAGCAATATAACAGCATGAGAGGCCCATACCTGAGCCCTGCATTTTGGAGGGTCTGAAGTGGCCCTTCTCTGGTCCCACTCATCTGCACAGAGTAAGGAACATGGGTTCATGGAAAACTGCCAGTCAAAGTCTCTATCTCCCCTCCTTCAGATCACGCTCCTGGTATACAGAAACCCAAATTCTCTGTCCATATGACCTTAGCGTGTTCCATGGATTGTTTAGATCTCTTCCTTGCTGCTTACATCCTGAGGCCAGAGTGGTGGCTAAGGGATAGCTCTTTATAGCGGCAGGGATGGAGCTTGGATGAATGGATGTGATGTCCACATTCAAGTAGGTGAATCCCCTATATTCTGTGAAGGACACAATGGTGGGTAGAGAAAGTCAGCAGGCTGCAGGCCAGGGACCTTGGGGCTAAGGCTGGCTTTCTGCATCCCACCATATTTTAGCACAGATATATGAAGAGTCCAAGAACTCTAAATTTATACCTGGTTTCCACATCATTATGATGGTTTTATTTAAGAACATATTTTATTTAAGAACTTAATTTATAATGTTTAAATATGTAGACATAGCATATTTAGGCATCTATTTGTACACTTGTCTTGAGCCCTGCAAAGATTAGGGATGGAACTTTATGGAAAACTAAATTTTCTTGAAAATCCTTACCAAAAACATAATTCTTACATTAACTAAAATTCAACAAATACTTACAAATGCGGAGCTAGTTTCACAAGAAAATAAGGAACATTTCTAAAGTCACAGAAAAACATAGATGAAAAATAT
>NW_007728480.1:328424-329850 GCF_000696425.1 Galeopterus variegatus
CCCCCAGCTTTCATATGTTGAAGTCCTTACCCCTGTGATAGAGTTTGGATATGACAGAGTTGTCCCCTCCCAAAACTCATGCATAAATCTGATCCCCAATGTGGCAGTGTTGGGAGCTGTTTGAGTCAGGGGTGGGGATCCCTCACGAAAGAATTAATGTTCTCCCTGGGGGCTGGGGGCAATGAGTGAGTTCTCACTTTCTCGCTTTATCAGTTCCCGTGAGAGCTGGTTGTTTAGAAAGACCCTGGCACCTCCCCTCTCTCTCTCTCTCTTGCTTCCTCTCACCATGTGATCTTCTTGTACCTGCCAGCTGCCTGCCACTTTCTGCCTTGAGTAGAAGCAGCCTGAGGCCCATGCCAGATGCAGCTGTCCCAGAATCGTAAGCCAATGTTCTTTATAAATTACCCAGCCTCAGGTATTCTGTTATAGCAACACAAAACGGACTAATACACCCTCATACCTCATTTGGAGATAGGGTCCTTATGGAGGTAATCAGGTTAAAGTGAGGTCGTTAGGTAAGGTCTTAATCCATTATGACTGGAGTTCTTATAAAAAGGGGAAATTTGGACACAGAGACGTGCATAAGGGGAAGAGGATGGGAAAAGCAAGGGAGAAGACACCATCTATAAGCCAAAGAGAGAAGCTTGGAAGAGATTCTTCCCTCACAGCCCTCAGAAGAAACCAATCCTGTTGACACCTTGAGTTTTGGACTCCTAGCCTCCAAAACTGTAAGACAATAAACTTCTGTGATTATCACCCAGGTTGGGGCTTAAAAAAAGGAAGTTAGAATTATAATTTTGAAATTAATGACATTTAGGACTAGAAGGTTGCAAGATTTTCTAAGATTATTTTACTGTCCAAGTATCTAGATATTGATTAACATCACATTTTAAATTAATCATGTATTTAAAATTATGACCAATAAATAATAAGAACAAGGAGTGTACTTTCAAAATCAGTTAGAGGGGAAAATAAAATTTATACCTAAAACCTAAATTTTTAAAAAATATAATAAATGAGGAAATAACTAAGAAAAACAGACAAAAAGTAAATACGCAGTGTGATGGTAGAAACAATTGCAAATAATAATATATTATTTATCAAAAACTTAAACAAACTAAATTTAACAGTTGAAAAAAACATAGATTGGATATAAAACAAAATCTAGTAGTGTCATTTGCAAAAGATACTTCTAAAACTTAAGGGCATATTCACATATGACGAAGGACCTACAATGTCTGATAAGCAGTTTAAAAATAGATTTATAAGAAAATTAAAGAAGAGGTTATAAGAGTGAAATAGCTTTTGGGTATGTCTTTAAAATGTCATAGCGTATCTTTATAAATTATTTTTAAAAATCTTTTCAGGAATACATTTCCTGTACCACTAGATGGTACTTACATAATTTATATGACACGTAATTAGA
>NW_007728480.1:331631-332673 GCF_000696425.1 Galeopterus variegatus
TGCAGTCAATCAAGACAAGTTGCTCATAGTTCAGTAGGAAGAGACCAATATCTAAGGCGACATATGTAATTGTATAAGTGCTCAGATAGCACTGTCTCAGTATACAGTGGGGGACTCAAAGAATTCTATGAGCTTGGCAGGAAAGGCTGTATAGAACATACAACACATAGAGAAATGTAGAAATGGCAGAAAAAGAAAAAAACGAGGCTATGAAGTAGAAAAGTATGTTTGAAGAATATTTTTACATGGCTGGAAGATGTAAGGATGGTAGATAAGGAGTTAAGGTAGAAAAGATGGTAAGGGTCAATATCACAGATTCCTTTGAAAAGTAAACTAGGTATCTGAATCTCATCTTAAAATCAATGAAAAGCCTGAAAATAAATGGCTAATAGGTAAGGCAGGGAGAATAGTGAGAGAGCTATTCTGGTAGTCCAGGACAAAGGTAATAAAAGCCTGGATAAATCAGGGGCAGTGAGAATGGATAGAAAGTGGTAAAACCGAGNAAAAAAGAGGGAGAAGCAAAATTTTGAACAGATAATATCTGAAATTTTCTAGAATTAACAGGAAATATGATTTCTTCAGATTCAGGGAGCTCAACCAATCCAAAGCTAGATAAATAAAAACCAACCCAAACCTAAACTCATAACAGTAAAATTTTAGAAACAAGAAGGTGGAGGTGAGGGAGATTTCCAAAGCAATCATGGGGAAAAGATTTAATACGAAGATAGGAATAAAAATGGGACTGACAAGAGACTTCCCACAGCAACAAAGAAAGATAAAAGACAGTAGAAGAATATTTTCAAACTTGTGTAAGAAAATAACTGTCAGCCCAGAATTGAGTACATAGATAAACTGTCATTCAAGAGCTAGGGCAAAATAATGACATTTTGAAGTTAAGGTGGATAGTTTATCACAAATAGAGACTCACTAAAATAACTTATTTTGAGAAGTAATCAAATCTAGAAAGAAACATTTTAAAGTCTAATGTTTCATTTTAGAGCAAAGAAAATGATAAACATGGGTAAATTTAAAGAAACATTGG
>NW_007728481.1:0-18918 GCF_000696425.1 Galeopterus variegatus
CACATGGAAAGAACGAATGAAATTTTATTCCCACCTTACACAAAAATAAATTTCAGGTTGACTAAAGATCAAAATATGAATGTTAAAAAAAAGATTTCCAGAAGACAACTTAGCAGAATATCTTCATATCCTTTGGACAAGAAAAAAAAATTCTTAATAAAAGCATTTTACTAAGCACAAATTATAAAGATGGGAAAATTGAGTAAATTAAAATCAAGAACTCCTGTGTCCCAAGGGACATCTGTAAGTAAATGAAGAGATGAGCCACACTTACAACAAATGGTTTATATCCAAAATATGTAAAGAACATCTGCAAATTAATAAGGCACACAAATATTTATAAAACTAGAGAATAGAAAAGTACACGTTTCACAAGAGATGATATTCATGTATTCAATAAACATGTAATATTAATATGTATGTGTTATCAAGAAAAATCATAATTAAACCACAATGTAATATTTCCACTCACACACAAGAATGGCCAAAATGAAAAAGATAAAAAACACCAAGCATTGATGAAGATGTGAAGCAACTGGAATGCTCATACCTGGCTGTGGGAATGTAAATTGGTACAGATAGTGTGGAAAACTGCTTGAGAATATCTACTTAAACAGGGTATTTGTATACACTGTGGGCCAGCAATTCCACTTCTAGGTGTGTAAGCAGCAGAAATGTGTGCATATATCTGATCAACAAAAGTCATGGATGTAATGTTTATAGCAGTGCTATTTATAGTAGCCAAAAATGGGAAACAAGCCATCTACTCATCTCAAGGAGAATGAGTAACTTCTGACCTATCCATACAGTTGAACCACATGGTTGAACCTCACACAATGTTGAGAAAAGAAGCCAGACAGAAAAGAATGCATATTGACTCATTTTATGGAAATCTCACAAACAAGCAAGGCGATGCTTGGTGCCAGAAGTCGAGACAGTGGTTCTCTCTGGGAAGGGTGGTAATGACAATGTGTCAGGCTATCAAGAGGCCTTCCGGGGTGTTGCTGATATTCTTTGATGGTGGTGGTTTTCTGCTTGTATGTTATATTTCAATAAAGAAGAAAAAGATGCTTTACTTCAAAATATTTGAATAAAATTAACGAGTTTGGAAGATAGACCTGTATTTAGGGTTCTGAGAGTGGCAGAGGCTTCAGTACCTTTGTGGTTTGAAGCTTCTTTGGGAATTTTCACATTTTTCTGGCCATTTCTTGAATGACTGAGTCATGAAATGTTCATACAACACAGAGCAATCCTCTGTCCCCTACCGTTGGTGCAGTGGAGCCACAGGGGCTGGGGCTGCCTGTCAGAGCTTCTGTCAAGTTCATGGGGGTGGGAGGTTGGGCCATGGAGTTGTCTAACTTGGGGTCTACTAAAGTATTACTGGTTCACAGAGCATTCCTAGAATGAGGATACCCATTAGAGTCTAGTAAACTTGGAAGAACTGGCTCTGTGAAGGGATGGTGTGGACCAAGAGGATTGAGTAGGAAATGGATTAGGGGGCCAGAGAGGAGACAAACTAGACAGTGGTCAAAGGGATGGCTGTGCGTACTGCCCACTGGCCACAGTATGCTGTGACGTGCACTTTCCTTATTGGAGAGCTGGACGGAGGGAGCAAATAGTCTGGTCCATACCCTCTGTAAAAGACCCACAGCCTTTGAGAGACACCACCTTACCACTTCTGCTCTGGCTTCAGCCACTCTGTGCCCACCATTGTGCAGAAATGACACCCTCTTTACCAGTTTCTGGACAAGATATGCTCACAGGTCTTTCTGTTACTGGACCAGATAAGCCAGGTCCTTGGGACTCAAAGTCATAGAAATGAACACTGAACCCAGTATAATGTTGAGCAAGAGAGGTTTATTGAGAGATAGCTCATGCACGAGGGAGCCAACATGAAAGTAAAGTGTTGCTCTCCAAGTGTTTGGCATGAGAGATTTTTAAAGGCAAAAGAGGGGTAAGGGACTTGGGAAAGAGGATGAGGTCTTCGATCTCATGATTGGGATCTTTGTCAGTTGGTCACAAGGCGTTCTATTTTCAGCCTCAGGCTGATGGTTATCCTACTCTGTTGGGGCCTTGTGGTTCTCTTGAGTCCTGTGAAAGAATGCTTACACGAGGGGGTTAAGCAGCCTTGGGTAGTGACATGTTTGTGGGAAGGGTTGGTCATAGCGGCATTTTTAGGGCTTATCTTTAACTGCTGCCCTCCCTGGTGTTTCCCGGAACAAGACGTGTTCTGATGCCCTTGGGGTCTCTCCTGCATTTCCAACACGTAGACTACAAAATGGAGTCTCTGCTGTCAGCCCCATCCTTACTCCTGCCTGATTTCTGCACAATCCCCCCAAAACTTCCTCATCCGGTCCTATGCCTCAGCACGTGTGTTCTTTTTAGTGGAACCTTTATTCCCCTTTGGTAGAATAAGTCTCCTACATTCTTCTAGAGAAGGATGAACTTATTTTGGGATCTAGAAATAAATCTTGCTCATTTTTGTTTGCTTCCCACATGGTAGATGCTCAATGCATATGATTGATGAGAAAATATCCTGGAAAAAAAAATGCAATGTAGGGGCACATTCAGAGTTTTGTCTTGTTAGATTTATAAATTTATCATAGACTGTTATTAATGTCATTATTCATTTAAAAATAAACATTATTTATGATATAATTAAAAAAATTGCCCAAATAATTAGCTATTTAGAATATATTACATTTTTTGGAAACATTGAATATAATTATTCATAAAAGAGACAAGACTGTTATTAATGTCATTATTCATTTAAAAATAAACATTATTTATGATATAATTAAAAAAAATTGCCCAAATAATTAGCTATTTAGAATATATTACATTTTTTGGAAACATTGAATATAATTATTCATAAAAGAGACAATTGCAATTGTTTTCTTTTAGAGAAGAGTAGAAATAAAAGTTCCTTTTAAGTGTAGGGTTTTAAAATGAATGAATGTATAGAACAGGCAAAAATGATGTGGATTTATTTTATTGAAATAAAATTAGATTTGGAGATTTAATAATTGTAAGGTTTCGCAATCCAGAGAGGAATTTAGCTGTGTGAAATAAACCGTTCAGGTGAACGTGAACCCCAGAGACTTAATTTAACATCGAAAGGGAGCTCCAGGTTTGCCCGCTAAAACCAGGTGTTTCTGGGGTATCTAAGCTGACCTTAACATAAATGGATCTGACACTGTGTATACAATTGGAGGTGAAATGTGGGAGTAGCCAGTGGCGTCTAGCAAAGAAAATGTTTATTTTTCTTAAAGATTAGTTTTAGTTCTAATCCAGTTTCTAGAGTATATTTTAAACATAAAAAACTTTTTCTTAGCTTTTTAAATGAGTTATTTCTCAATAGCCTTACTATCTACTGGGGGAAAAATTAATCTTTTTTATACCAAGTGTGTCAGGTTTTAAGATTCTGTTACTTCAGAGAGTAAATGAACATCAGAGGATTTAGACTCATGTTTACTCAGCATGATTTTTAACTCTGTGGCTCGTTCGCTTCATCTTGGCTGTAGAGCTGTCAGTTCTCACATGGCAGATTCTGGGGGCCGGTGGGGGACAGAGCTGGGTGGAGGGCTGGTGGGGGTGGGCTCAGCAGGGGTCTCAGTTTCCTCCTTCCTCCAACTAAGGGTGTGAGTGAGAGGGAAAGCCAGGGAGAGCCCCTTTCCCCCAGGATGTTGGGACTCGGCTGTGGGCGGATGCAGGAGAGGGTGGGCTTCCTTCTGTGACTGTCTGTCCTTCCACATGGGAGGCCCTGAAGAGGAGGCTCACTGCTTGGGGGCAGGATACCCAAGGGTTAAGGGAGGGGACTCTGAGGCTCTCGTTGCAGGCAACAGTCTCGGCTGTGGATGTTGTGGGCTCACCGACCCCATGCACTGCTGCTCTTCCCCAAGGTGAGGAACCCAGGAGCAGTAAGATGGAATACTTACTGTAACCTAGTCCAGGTAAGTGACCTAGGCCCTCCTGCATCTCAGCCACATTCACCCTGTGGGGTTGTCTGGAGGGTGCACGAGTGAGCGCACGCTCAGCCCTGAGCACCTGGAATGACGTCCACTGTGCTGAGTCAGGGTCAGCCACTGTGTTCTGCAAGCGTGAGGATGAGGAATGACCACCCCCAGCACCCAACAGCAGCACATTTGAAGTATTTACTTCCTATTAGTGGTTATTATTAATGTGTGTGCCTTTTAATGAAT
Organism: Galeopterus variegatus; assembly: GCF_000696425.1. Taxonomy (NCBI): domain Eukaryota; kingdom Metazoa; phylum Chordata; class Mammalia; order Dermoptera; family Cynocephalidae; genus Galeopterus; species Galeopterus variegatus. The sequence goes on from NW_007728481.1 coordinate 4,203, forward strand.
GTAAAATGTGTGATGAATTTCAAAATTGTAGGTACACAATATTTTTTTTATAATTGCTTCAGCATATTGGCTAGGGGTAATGCCTATATTAAAAAGAGTATACTTACCAAATTTGAATTAAAGAACTATATTTACATATAGCAGAAATATGTAACCTTATCTTTAAGAGACTTACCCCATTAGGTCCCAAGGAACCCCTTGCCTGAGTTAGCAGAAGCAGATGAGTGGCCTGGTGACAGCTTGGGGACCTGTGTGGACCCTACTCAGAGGGTGCTAGGCATGAGCACCGGAGCCTGGGCACCGAGACCACAAGCAGGGGGGCACCGAACAGCCTGCTGAGGCCAGGCTTGGCCAGTGTGTGGCCAGGCCATCAAGCCAGGGACCAGGTGAGGACCAAACACTGCAATGGGGCCAGGCAGGGGTTTCTTATTTACTTGTTTTTAATGCTGTTTGCTTTATTTTTGCCAGAGAAAAGAGGAATTATAAGCCGATTATCATTTTTTCTTCTTCCTTCCAAAAAATACAAAGCTTAAAAAATTACTCTAGTAGTAAAAAAAGGAACATTATTTTTGGTGAACTTTCTTCTAATATCCTCCTATGAATATTTTTACATAGTTATCTATATCTATGTAACTATATATATATGTCTATATCTACATAAAATTTTATTTTCTATATATGCAAACTATTATTTATTGGATTAAAAATAATATAAAACATGCATTTACGTATAATTTCTACTACATATATAATTTGTATTCTAAGTTTTACAAATTTGTGGCACTGTTCTCTTTCATATTATTATAAAATACTTATTATATATATGCAATGCTTCATCTAGCATAGGTATCTCAATTGAGTGATTTTCTCCTCTTATGCTGCACTTAACCTCTTCCGGTCTTTCACTACTGTACATGTAAATCTTTTCTTTTTCTTCTCTCAGGGACCTTGTGAATGCCAGGCTGGTATAAAGTTGGGAACGTCATGAAGGTCCTTTCAGCCTGCAGCTCCAAGTCTTTGCAGAACACAGATGAGCGTGGTCCCTGCTGCTCTCATGAGCTATACTTCCCTCACCTACACCAGCACTGAGGGACAGGCTTTGGGAGTCTCTGGCCTTGAGCTGCAGGTAAGGGACAGGCCCAGGGGTGAGGGCACTCTGCTGTGAATGTCATCATGATGATCATCATATCCACCTGTGTGTCTGTTACAATCCACGGCAGCCCTTGTGAGGTGAGTCCCAGCTCTGCTCTGTTGCCAGCTCATCACCTGCTTCTGTGGGCTCTGCTCACCTGGCCGGTGTCAATGTGAGCCTGGCTTCCTCCTCATCCCCCAGTGGAACCAGTGAGAGGCCTGCTGCCCATACCACAAAGACCTGCTGAGCAAAGTCTTTGCTGAACACCTTCTCTCCTCCTGTGTGCCTGGAAGCCCCTCCCTGCCTCTGGGAGCACCCCTCCCTGGCTTGGACCTGTCCCCAGCATTCTTCTATGTAACAAAGAGCTCGGATGCCACCTCCTGAGGTTGGGCCAGCATGCTCCCCACACCCTCCTTGTAGGACTTTTGTCATTGATCTGGGCCCGCATCAGACCTGCATCCTGCCTTTCCTTCTACTAGGAGACCTGGGTGCTCAGGTTGTTCTCCTGCTACCATTCTGCTGGCCTTGACTTATGCCATCTCCAGCAGCTGCTGGACTTGCTCAAAGCAGAGNCTGCAAGCGTGAGGATGAGGAATGACCACCCCCAGCACCCAACAGCAGCACATTTGAAGTACTTACTTCCTATTAGTGGTTATTATTAATGTGTGTGCCTTTTAATGGATGTAAAATGTGTGATGAATTTCAAAATTGTAGGTGCACAATTTTTCTTTAATTGCTTCAGAATATTGACTAGGGGTAATGCCTATATTAAAAAGAGTATATCTTACCAAATTTGAATTAAAGAACTATATTTACATATAGCAGAAATATGTAACTTTATCTGTAAGAGACTTACTCCATTAGGTCCCAAGGAGCCCGTTGCCTGAGTTAGTGGAAGCAGATGAGTGGCCTGGTGACAGCTTGGGGACCTGTGTGGACCCTACTCAGAGGGTGCTAGGCATGAGCACCGGAGCCTGGGCACCGAGACCACAAGCAGGGGGGCACCGAACAGCCTGCTGAGGCCAGGCTTGGCCAGTGTGTGGCCAGGCCATCAAGCCAGGGACCAGGTGGGGACCAAACACTGCAATGGGGCCAGGCAGGGCTTTCTTATTTACTTGTTTTTAATGCTGTTTGCTTTATTTTTGCCAGGGAAAAGAGGAATTATAAGCTGATTATCATTTTTTCTTTTTCCTTCCAAAAAGTACATAGCTTAAAAATTACTCTAGTAGTAAAAAAAGGAACATTATTTTTGGTGAACTTTCTTCTAATATCTTCCTATGAGTGTTTTTACATAGTTATCTATTTCTATGTAACTATATATCTATATATCTGTGTCTATATCTACATAAAATTATATTTTCTATATATGCAAACTATTATTTATCGGATTAAAAATAATATAAAACATGCATTTACGTATAATTTCTACTACATATATAATTTGTATTCTAAGTTTTACAAATTTGTGGCACTGTTCTCTTTCATATTATTATAAAATACTTATTATATATATGCAATGCTTCATCTAGCATAAGTATCTCAATTGAGTGATTCTCTCCTCTTATGCTGCACTTAACCTCTTCCGGTCTTTCACTACTGTACATGTAAATCTTTTCTTTTTCTTCTCTCAGGGACCTTGTGAATGCTAGGCTGGTATAAAGTTGGGAACGTCATGAAGGTCCTTTCAGCCTGCAGCTCCAAGTCTTTGCAGAACACAGATGAGCATGGTCCCTGCTGCTCTCATGAGCTATACTTCCCTCACCTACACCAGCATTGAGGGACAGGCTTTGGGAGTCTCTGGCCTTGAGCTGCAGGTAAGGGACAGGCCCAGGGGTGAGGGCACTCTGCTGTGAATGTCATCACGATGATCATCATATCCACCTGTGTGTCTGTTACAATCCACGGCAGCCCTTGTGTGTTGAGTCCCAGCTCTGCTCTGTTGCCAGCTCATCACCTGCTTCTGTGGGCTCTGCTCACCTGGCCGGTGTCAATGTGAGCCCGGCTTCCTCCTCATCCCCCAGTGGAACCAGTGACAGGCCTGCTGCCCATACCACAAAGACCTGCTGAGCAAGGTCTTTGCTGAACACCTTCTCTCCTCCTGTGTGCCTGGAAGCCCCTCCCTGCCTCTGGGAGCACCCCTCCCTGGCCTGGACCTGTCCCCAGCATTCTTCTATGTAACAAAGAGCTCGGATGCCACCTCCTGAGGTTGGGCCAGCATGCTCCGCACACCCTCCTTGTAGGACTTTTGTCATTGATCTGGGCCCGCATCAGAGCTGCATCCTGCTTTTCCTTCTACTAGGAGACCTGGGTGCTCAGGTTGTTCTCCTGCTCCCATTCTGCTGGCCTTGACTTATGCCATCTCCAGCAGCTGCTGGACTTGCTCAAAGCAGAGCCAGTGTCTATCATGACACAGGACTGGACACCATGAGAGAGCACTCAGAAATGGAGACCCTCTAGAGACACACTGCATTGAATGGGCAGAATGGCAGGGTAACCTTCTCCTTGAAAAATAAAAAGGATTTTTATGCATCTTGGTTATACATAAAGTCAAAACTATTGTTGAGTAAATAAGAGCATTTTCTGTAGTTATAAAGTCTTCATAACCATCACTTAAAGTGACTTTCTGTTACGTTCTAAGTTGCCTTCACCATAAATTCTTCAGTTGTTGGCTCTTCAGGGTTTTTGCAGTTTTTCTCCATTAACCATAATGTTGTGAATAAACATCTTTGTGCATATACATTTCCCACATTTTACGCATTGTAGTGGATTGAATTATTTCCCCCCAAAACTCATTGATGCTTGAATTGTATCCCCCACGTTTTATGTATTGGAAACTTGGCCCCCACTGTGACTGTTAAGAGGGTGGGAAATCCTAATATGGTAATTGAAAGGTGGAGCCTTAAAGAGGTGATTGGATTGTAGGACCATGCAGTAGTGAATGGATTAAAGATGGTGGTCAGGAGCATGGTTCTAAGGGCTTTAAAAGAAGAGGAGAGTCTCTCTCTCTCTCTCTCTCTGCTCTCTCTGCTTCCACCATCTTGCAATGTGAGACCCCTGGGTCACTGTCGCCACCACCAGATGGACTTTGGGCTTCCCAGACTCAGAAACTGTAAGCAATAAACTTCATTGTCTTTATAAATCACCCAGTTCAGTGTACTTTTTTATAAGAAACAAAAATGGACTAATACACACATCTTAGGGTAGAGCTCCAGAGATTGTAAAGCCTGGTTAAATGGTGTCATCCTTCATCTGTATTGCCAAATTGCTTTTGTGATAGTTTGTGCCAATCTACCCTGCCATTCTTTCAGTGGTACACCATGTGCCACTGCTGCCACACCCTTGTCAACTGTGGTTATTTAATTCTTAGAATGTTTTGTTAATTTTGTTAGTGAACTAAGTATAAATCACTGATTACTGAATTATAAAAAAAGCTTTCATGAAAGTACATTTTTTAAGTCCAGTTATCAACCTATCAAAGGAAACTGTTATGTACTTACATTTTCTATAAATAATCTTCATGCCTTTTTAATTATTACATCAAATTATAGTGTGATTGTCAGCATATTTTACACAAAACACATCTTAAAATTTGGTGATTTGTTTATGAGGTTTTTTTTTTTTGTTGTCTTTTTTTGTGTCCGGCAACGGATCGCAACCCTCAGTGTCGCGCCCGTACCGGACCGGGACCGGCAATGGGATCGCAACCCTCGGCGCTGCGTCTGCACCTCACTCAGCCAGTGAGCGGGAACCGGTCTGTATGTGGGATCCGAACCCTCAGCAGGAGCGCTGCCGTGCTCCCAAGCGGCGCACTGTAGCAGTGCGCCACCGGGCCGGCCCTGTTTATGAGGTTTTAGAGACAAAAAGAAAAAAAACAACTTTAGCTTAAAATGTAAATGGAAACACGGCACATTGAAGTGCGATGAGCAATGAACTTCCCATAAACACCTTGAAATAATATTGAAAGTTTGATCTCATTTTAAATGCCACTTCGTGGGATTTCTGGAATTCATTTAATAGTTCTTTGAAATGTTTAGTCCTTACCTTTAGCACATACACAGAAACCCATGTCAGAAATGTTATGGCTAGAACAAAGAAATCAAGGTGCAAAAATATTGTTCTTGGAGAATTTCCCCCAATCCAAACATAACCATGTTGCTTTGAAATCTATTTTTGCTCAAAGGACTTCTGAGTGAGATCCGGGGTATTCAGACCTAACTGCGACCCATAGTTGTTTGCTGCCTTTGACAAGGCTATTTTGTGAACAACGCTGTGTCTTGCCTTCTTTTGGGAATGAGCAGTGCTCTAAAAGTGGAGCAATTCTCCATTCAAGTACTTTCTTCTCACATATTTCACCTTCCTGAACACAGCTGCTCTTCTTGGATGGAAGGCATGTGGCCAGCAGGACATGGCAATGGGCAGTGAGTGACCTTTGCCCTGTGACCTTCACAGGACCTCCCTCACCTGTCACGTCATTGGCTCCAGGGCCATCACCCATCAGCTCTGAGGATGGATGTGGTGGGGCTGTCTTCCTTCAGTGTCTCCAGCACAATAAAAGGAGCTGATGCCTCAGGTCCCGGGTGGAGCCTGTCTCCCTGTGAATGGGGGAACAGATGGAAGGGACAGGGTGAGGCTCAGAGGATGGTGCAGACCCTCGGTTTCTGTGTTTGAAAGTGTGGGGATTGAACTGGATGACCTTGAATGCCTCTCTTGCCTCTGCCTTTTTATAATGACTTTACTCTTAGTTACTGAAGGCCTTGGTCCTTCTTTACAGTTTTTATCAGTTTGCATGGAAACATGTAAAAATAGATCATTTTAATTAGTTCATTATTCCACAAGCAATTACTGAGCTTCTGTTTTGTAACAGGAACTGATAATGTATACGGGCACACAACTTACTAAGATTTGGTTCCTGTTCCAAAAAGTTCATGGTGCCATGTGGGGAAGAGCCAAAAAAATCCTTTTGGCAGAAAGCAGCAAGTTTTATAAGAAATGCACAAATATGTCCTAGGAGCATTGGGAGAAAAGGATCTAATTGCGCTGTGTTTGTGAGCTCGCATCTGGAAGCATTTGTATCGCAGAGGAGGGACAGAAATGAGAACGAGTTGGAGATATGAGAATAGGCTGACTTGTCCTCTATTTGGACGTTTAGATTATGAGCAGATTTTTGCTATTACAAGTGATGTCATAATGTATGTGCGTGTCTATATCCACATCCACATCTGTATCTACATCTATGTTTATGAGCAGAGAATGGTATAGGAGAAACCAGAAGCCTGAAAAACATGGGCTGCTCTGACCACGTCCCCTGGCTGGAGGTCTGGAACGTGAGGCGGCGTGGCAGGTGGCTACAGAGCCCTTGGTGTACTGAAGACAGGGCCCTCGGGCTTTGCTGCATGCTAGAATAACCTGGGAAGCTTTATTTTATTTTTTAAAACCAGTTTGCCGGGTACACCATACTACATCCATCAGAATCTCTGAGTGGATGGAGGCTTTTGTCCTTTCTAAAATCCATCCAGTGACTCCAGTGTGCAGCCAAGGAGAGCCAGTGCCAGGCGGTGAGGAGCCATTAGAGATGTGGATCCGGCGGACGGTGGAGGTTTTGATCTGGTGTGCATTGCAGTCTGCAGGAATCAGTGAGTGAGTGTGGCTGTGAGGTGACAAAGTGATAGTCACTAAGAAGCACCATTGGCAGGGTTAGGTGAGGAATTCCACAAAGGCGAGGACGAAGGTGGAGGGTGGATTCCAACCTCCTCGTGGGGCCCTGGAGACTAGCACTGTCCTTAGTGAGACAGACACACAGACAGGTACCTGGGAGACCCGTAGGAGGAAGTGTTGGCTAATCCGAGGGTAGATGAGAGGAGAGCTCGTGTGAGACATTTGGACAGAAAGAAGTGTTTGACGATTCTAAACTGCTGAGTGTGTCCCGCCCATGCCAGCCAGCTCAGGACACCCCGGGGGCACTGGGGATGGATGGGCCTGTTGTTTTCTTCGTGGTCACACACTTCACAATAGGATCGTGCAAACCACAAGGATGTGAAGTAGAGGACTGATTTTGCACACACATCCTGTCACCAGCTCCGTTTCATAGACGATGAGGCTGATGATCAAGAGACCAAGTGATTCAGCATGTAAGGGGAGAAGGACAAAGAGCCCCAGCGCACTGGCATGTCTCTGCTCTGCCACCTGAAGACCAGGCGGGAGGCGGAGCCGCCCTCCGTGCCCAGAGCAGGGAGGCCGTGCTCCTCGGTGTGCCAGCATCTGAGTTTTCTTGAAACCCATGAAACTAGAGCCGTGCTTGACTTGCAAGACGATGGGGCTTTACATCGTCCCTACTTTCCCTGACTATTCTTTGTCCAAGCTCTTTGGTCTTTATACCCACAGAAAAAAAGAAAATGGTGGGTTTTAGAGGCAGGTAGCCTCCCCCAAATATCCATTTTGATGGGAGATAAGTGGATAGCAAACATTCAGGGGGAAAAAAAAATCCAGCTTTCGCATGTTATTTCATTCTGCTCCTTAAAACGTCTGAACCAGTGGCAGAATCGGACGCGCTTCTGACTCACCGTGATTTGCACTCTGCACGTTCACTCCCCATTTAGGAGCTGGAATCATCTCAGCATGTCATCTTTGGGCACTCAGAGATAATTTCCCCACACCGGTGCATGTGGCGGGGACAATTTGGCCAAATGGATCACAAGATTTCCATTTATGGCTTAACGTATTTTGCCTTTGAATAGCTAACATATTCAACTTTTTGCATGTGTATCAACTTCTCAAGAGTTCTCAGATGAAGAAAAATGAAGCATTGCTGTTTTTATGAAGCAAAAACATAAATTGAATTTTCTCTGCTGGAATGCTTCCTGTTACAAGAGTTATTTAGACATACTTTGAAATCCCTCTTTTGAGTCCTGACAGGTGTTTGTGTGTGTGTGTTTGTGTGCACGCATAAGATGGGAGTCTAGTGGTCATGCCCACTTTAAACAATTGATATCTCTATTTAGCTGTTAAATTTTATATCCCTGCCAAGATCTCTACAAATACCAGCACTTTCAGCATCTGCTTTTCTTTTTATTAAGGCCCCATGGAACATGCACAATTCTTGGTGTAAGTCAGCATTTTGCTAGAGTGCCAGAAATGATTCTCCATTCCAGAGAGATTCTACCAGAAATATGCTTTTTCTTGTGTGAGGGCTTCAGAGTGACTCAGAGCATCAGTCCCCCATTGTCCCACACCCACAAAACCCACACCCTCCGAGTTTCATGCCTCTTGTACCACACTGTGGAGCAGTGTGTCCGGTGACTTTCCACAGAACTCTCTTGCTTTTACCCTCTACAAACTCCCCTTCCTAGTCATTTAGTTGCCTTGTTTCCTCTGCATCTCCCCAGTGATCTAACTGCACAAATGTTGTGGAAATGTCAGCTTTTGTCCTTAGTTGCCTTAATTTTCCTTTGCAGAATATTTCCTTTTTCTAACATAGGATGCCCTAAAACTGATCATTAGAATCCATTTTGATTTGTGTAATCCCAGATATTATAGTCCTAAATGGCAGGGATTATTGACTCTTGTCTTAAAGATGAAGAGACCTGGTTATCAGAAGCTGGACAGGGTAGGGGTAATAGTAAGAGGTTGGTTAACAGATACAAAAGTGTGGCTAGATAGGTGGAATAATACCTGGTGTTGTAGAGCACCAGGTTGTCTATAATTAACAATTCATTGTATACTTATAATTAATTATCTAGAAGAGAGGATTTTGAATGTTCCCAACACAGAGAAACGATAACTGTTAGAGGTAATGGGGAAGCAATCAGTGGTTGTGAGGATTTTGGGGGGTGGGGGCAAGGGATGAACAGGTGGAGCAAGAGGATTTTTAGGGCAGTGGAACTTTTCTGTATGATACTGTAATGGTGAATACATGACGTTATGCACTTGGCAAAACCCATGGAACTATATGACACAAAGAGGGAACCCTAATGTAAAACTGAGTTAGTAATAATATATCAATTTTGGTTCATAATTGTAACAAGTGTAACTAATGTAACCTGTGTATGTGTGTGTCGGGGGTGGGGGGTGGAAACTATCTGCTCAATTTCTCTGTAACCTAAAACTGCTATAAAAATAAATTCTGGTACCATAAAAAAATAAAATAAAATAAAATAAAGACAAAGGGCCCTAGGCCCTGAGCTGTTGCACCTTGCCCTGTGCTCACGTTTCTAGTAGGTGGGAGGGGTTCTTAACATCCAGACTTCCTGACCCCCACCTAGTGCTTTCGGCAACCCCATTGAGCTCCGTCTTCATCTGAGGGTAGTGAAACGAGGTGTCATCCACACTCTGGATGTTCTATGAGGCCATTTACTCCATGTAAGACCCAACAATTTGGCCACTGAATTCCTTTCTCAAGATCATTAATAGTTTCCCTTCATGCCTGCTAGTGAGGATGTGCAGGGTGGGGGTGGAGGGGGCTGGGTCCCCAGTGAGGGGAGCGGAGGGCCCGATGCCCGCACTGATGTTTGTGCCTCATAAAGCCACCCACCTTTGGCTCAGACCTCTTCAGACTTCTGAGGCCCCAGGGTAACCCTCTGGGATCTCTTGAATTAAGGGCCAGATCTGTGACTGTATAAAAAGCAATCGTGGTTTTTCTCCCTGAAAAATGGGGCCCATCTGGCTATCAGGAAAGAACGGGAGGCAGGAACCGGGCGGGAGATGGAGTTGAGGCTGTTCAAACAGGAAGTGGCTATTGACGCTTAGGATCTGGGATCTGACAGCAAGCGGTGTGTGCTCATGTGTGCATGCATGGTAGTGTGAGCTTGTGAGAAATTCTGAAGCCCCAAGGGAGAAACAGTTCTTGCAAATTTGGTTAATTAGCTAGTTAGTTAATTAGTGATGCTTTCAAATGGAACTGCCCCAGGTAATTTTCCAGTATGTTTGAGTGTATTTTGGACTTTGGCGTTTAAAGCTTTGCAGTGCCTCAGGGTGAGCAAGCAGAATGACATTTCCTTTTGTAGATTTAGATGGTGGAGACGCATGAAATAATGTATAGAAAAGTGACCAGGAAATGTCAGTTGTTTCTTACATGGATAAATGACTGGAAGACCGCTGATTGACAGTCTCATTTGCTGGGAGCTACTCAGATGAGCAAACGTGTGTGTATACTCACACAGAAACAGACACTCTCTTGCACACACATTTGTACACTCATTCACACACACACATTCACTTCATGCATTTGCTCACACACCCACACGCACACACACACACACGTATACACTCACATACAAACTCAAACACATGCACACACTAACACATATACTCAGAATATACACACACCCACATATGTTTACACAGGCACACAGTGCACTCACACCTGTGCTCACACTTACACTTGCATACTCACGCACACTCACACACATAGCACTCACACATACACATATATCACAGACTTATACATTTATATACACATTCACATGCCCACACAGAGACACTTTCATACACACATTCATAAAAACATACTCAGACATTTACACTCACACATATACTCACCCACACACGTGCACACACACTCTTGCAACTCGCACACACTCTTGCACACTCACATGCACACATACAACACATGCTTTCAAAAGTCAGGCTGAGATCAGGCTTCCTGTTTCCACCATTATGAGCTTTTCAGCTACATGTGCTTTTTATATTCTGTCAGCTCAGCACTTTTAGAAATAATCATCAAGGGACAGTTTTTATCAGATGTTTCTGTTTTAAACTATCAATCTTTCCAAGGAACTGCCTGACATGTGTATGCAGTAAAACAGAAAATGTATTTCATGGGGGGGAGAAAACACTGACAATTCAAAGAGAACCAAAGCCACAGGTATCATGGCCATCACTGAAGTGTGGTTGGGCAGAGACCTCACTGAGGAGGGAGCCAGAGCCCTGTTCTTGGAATTCCTAAGCCAAGATCCTCTAACTTTTACTAGTCCGGTGACTGGAAGCAAGTCCCTTAATGTCTCCGAGTCCCCTCTGTGCTCCTTTGTAGCGTGGGTTTCATAGCTGCTGTGGGGTGAGGACGGAGGAGCTCTGGGCAGGAATCATTATTCAAGAGCAAATCTCAGCGTTTACCATTAGAAATGTGCAGTCTGTCATCATTAAACTTATCATCAAATACTTAATGAATTGCTATGTCTTCAAAATTGCTAAAAAGAACAAGTTGCTAGTGCTCTTCTGAGTGACGCCTTAGGCGTCTTCACTGTGAGGACGTCCCCAGCGAGTATCCGTGCCTGTGTTCGCCCTGCCGTCTTTATTGGACGCTTTCCTTCCACCACGGCCCTGGGAATTGATGAGGCATTGATGGAAAATGTTCTTTCCAGGAGGACCTGCTCTCAACTTCCGCTGACAGAGGCCAGCGGACTGGACTCCTCCGAGGTGAAGCGAGGACACGCTTTTCTCTCTCTAGAGAGGACGTGTTGAGTAACACGGTGCTCAGAACGCCCAGTCACCGGGGTGCATCTCCACCAGCAAGGAGTGAGTCATGAGCCCAGCAGGCAGCCCTGCTCGTCCTTGAAAGGCTGGTGGAGAAACAGAAGAATTGGCTACCCCAAGACAAGTCAGTGTCTATGCAGCTAAAGCGCCTACAGCAAGGAGGGGGCTTTCCTTTCCCGTCATCTTGGTGGGTGTTGACTGAGCGCCTTAGGAACGAATAGCTGTCCTGCCCTAGCTCCCCCACAGTGGTAATGGGAGGCAGGTGAGACTGCAGTTGGCTTCCTCTCATAGGTGGCAGAAAGCACCCTGAGGTCAGGGCATACGGGCGTGTGGGGTCACCCCCGACCCTGCTGCAGTCACACCGCCACAGATCAGTGCAGCTGGCTGCACCCTGGTTTGCTGAGGACAGAAGACTCATCCACCGAGCTCGTGGGCCATGAAGGAAATTCACCAGTGTGCTCCTGGCAGAGCGCAGATGTCCAGGGGCCAGCAAGTCGATCACTCTGAGCAGATGACTCATGAGGAACCTGCTGTGACACCTTGGCTGCCTTGGAGCTGTGGGCCCATCAGGAGCTTCTGCGAACTCCCCCTCACCCAACAACACTGTGAGAGGCCCGGGGAGGTCCTCGGTGCCGTCCTCAGAAGACCAGGGCTGTAGCTGGGGTCGCAGCTCTAGGCCAGTGTGGGAACAACGAGCCCTTCCCCACAGACATGAGCAGCAGGCCCTGCAAGTGCAAAAGGGCTGGTGTCTCCCCTTGGGGGTGTCCACAGGGGGCAGTGGGGCTGAGGCTGCCGTTCAGCCAGGTGTGGAAGGAGGAGACCCCCACGGAGGGTTGGCAGTGCTGCTGGTGATGCCCTGTCGCTGCCCAGCCGCCTCCTGCTACCAGGCTGAGTGTGGGAGTCACCGCCCACAGCTCTGTGCCCTGAGCACCACGGCCTGCAGGTGGAGGGCGGCAAATGGATACGAAACGATGCTCTCTGCCCTAAGTGAGCAGGAGCGAAACAACACACTGTACTCCACCAACATGTACAAACAAAAGTTAAAATGAAAAAGTGTGAATATTTGTTGAATGAATGAGTGGGTGTTGAAATGCTTGCTGCATCGAGAGGCAAAGCTGGGGAGGGAAGGAGAGTTTAAAGTACAGCAGTTCTCGGCTGCTGGGAAGGGAGTTCACTTGTGCAAAGAATTGAAAAGAATAACAAACATGTCCTGTGTGGTTTATCCCAGGCACAATTCATAGACATGTACACGTAGCATTAGGTTTAATCTTCACTCCCCGCACCCCTCTGCCATGAAGCAGATGCTGCTGTACCCACTTCACAGATGAGGAAACTGAGGCACAAAGGTTCAAGCCCTTGTCTGGGTGACTCAGAGAACAAGCAGAGGTGAGCTGCTGCCCACACCTGTGTTCTGGGGGAGGCTTTCACCACATCCACACTGCAGGTCATTCTGTCCCCCATGTCAGATGCATTCATCTCTCATCTGAGCCACCGCTCTGAGGGAATGTCTCCATGTCTCAGATGAGAAATGGAGTTGGGAGAAGTGTCCTGCTAGAGCCAGGATTCCAGGTCTGGCCCCCATGACTTTCCTTACACGTTTTCCATGGAAGATGATGCTGGTGGCTTGTGCAACCTAGAGAGAGCCCAGGGCAAGGCAGCCAGCTGGAGGATGAGGAGGAAGGGGAGCTCTGGGGACCATTTCTAAGAGGAGAACCTCCTGGGATTGTGACTTATTGCTGGAGAACAAGGGGCAGCGTGAGCCACGAGGGCCACGGGACAGATCTCAGGGAGAATCTTGCGGCGCACGTGAGGTCAGCGTGGGCAATTGGGGCCCATATAGGTTTGGCAGGTGGGCACTGGGGAAGAGAAGGAGTGGATTGAGAAGGGGCCAGGGAAGACAATAGAGCCTTGGGGGCTGTCGCTGTTTGGTGCAGGAGGAGGGAAAAAACGAGCAAAAGGAATTGGGCAGTGTGTGGCCAGAGGTTTCAGGGACATTCCAGAGCCATTGCATGTCAGGGGAGCCGAGAGAGGCCCTGGTAGGAACAGGGAAGGTTGGCGGAGGCCTGGCCCGCTGGAGATGCCTCTGCTGTGCCTTTTCCTGGGGCCCCGAAGCCCAGGAGGGGACTAGCCCTAACCTTGCATGTTTCTCTGGCGTCTGTCCCGCTCCAGCATATGCGTCTGTGAGTGACGATCAGCCTTGCCCTTCTCTGTCTCCAGCCCCTGATGCGCATCTCCTTTCAGGATAGGGTGAGGAGGAAGGAGAGATCTGCTATAGAGCCGTTTTAAGTAGGATCACAGGCCAAAGTGGCTGCACTCTCACTGAACAGGCAGCTTTAGGTGAGGGACAAGAGCGTGTTTACATGTGGCAGAAAGGAAGAGTAGAGAGACGGGAAATTAGGAGTGGGAAGTAAGTCTTCGTGCGAATTCCCTGAGGGGTTCTAGGTGAGCTGGGCATCATCTGGGAAGAGATGGTTCTAGGAGCAAAGACTCTGCACTGAGAGGGGGCTTGGGTAGCTCAGGAGAAGAGCACCCTGGATCTTAATCAATCTGCACTTGGAAATCACAAAACCCAGAACTCACTGAATCATCAGAACCACCTCATGCCACAGGGCGAAGAGCTCTCACAGCTCCTGAGATCATTAACCTCCTCCAAGGGGCACAGTCGGTGATGTGCACCAGAACAGGACTCGGAAGTGCCTTCTAGTTACTGGAGCTCATGGACAACAAACGAGTATTTTTATCATGAACTTTTCATTTTTGACATGGTGAGTGTTTGAAATATCTTAGACACTGCACAGACCATGAACTGCAGACTCTGGGAGGGGGGTGGTGTGTGTGCGCAGCAAGTGTGCTCTTGTAAAGTAAGTGACCACAGGTCTGCATTCAAAAGAAGCCCTGGCATAAACCTGGCTGCCCTGAGATGTGTCCAGAGTCTGTGCATGCAGGATTTCCTCCTCTTTCCACATTGTTCCATCCTATGAACAAGTGATGTTATTCCCATTTGTGAGCAAAGAGTATGAGCCTCCGAGAATTTATGTGTCACCCACCTGGTGACGAGAAGGAATCGGAATGCTGAAATGCAGAGCAGTTTTCAATTTCATTTCTTCATCCAACAAG
>NW_007728481.1:19449-30380 GCF_000696425.1 Galeopterus variegatus
CTTCCGGGTGGTTAAATCCTTGAAGTGATTTTCCCCTTATTATTTGTATGTCTTTAGGAGGCTGCAGAGGCCAAAACTAAAACGCAATTTTTACTATTATTTTATTATTATTTTAATCTTATTTAAAAGGGAAAGGGCATTTTAAAAATTTTGTTTTATTAAAAAATATTTTCCTTTACAGATTCTCATCCTTTACAAATCGGGGAAGAGGGCGAGAATTGCATGTTCTTGCCACTAGATGGAGACATCGGAGCACAGAGTCCCAGTGGGCACAGCGGGTACCAGCATCCGTGGGCACAGCGGGTACCAGCATCCGTGTGCACCCGGGATGCCGCCCAGGAAGGTCTCAGGCCTCCAGCCAGCATGTGTTCCCTGATCCTAAAATAAGTCAAGGAGAATCAAACCCCCTAATTTGTTTTATACATCTCTGAAGCCCAGCTCCACTCACAACCTTCCACTGCTTGAAAAACTAGCAATAGTTCCTTCCTGCTGAACGGCTAATGTCACCTATTGTCACCACGTATGGATTTGATCCTTATTTCCTGACTTTCTGTGTTCCCTATATTCAAGGAGTGTGCTGTGCCCAGGGCATATCAGAGCAGACCAGTGGTCTGGTGGTTGCGTATAGTTGAGTACGTTCCTGGTGGGGACCCAGGCCTCCCCAGCCATGCTGGCCCCCAGCTTCCTCTCCTTGCAACCAGTTCATTCCTTGCTTGGGCTTTTCCATGTTTCTGCCTTTCCTGCCCAGCACCCCACAGAGCTAACCTAGGCCTCCCTGTCATCCATTCCTCCCGATCGGGGGATTCTTCCCTGGCCTTTATGCTCTAGGGCATCTCTCCTAAGCTCATGTGGCCAGATGCTCAGGGCCTTAGACTTTTACAGCTGGAGTCTGACTGTGTGGGACCCAGGGCACATGACCGGTAGCTCTGAGGTCTAGGTCTGCAGAGGTCATTGTGGTATTCATCAATCCATTAATCCCTTTAATATCCATTTACTCTGTCAATTTGCTGTTCCAGACACCGCACCACATCCTGGTGGTGGGCTGTGGGTAAGGTCTGATTCATGCTCTCCAGATTCCGACATGAATATAAGTGTTGGAGCACATGCATCTGCAGCACGAGGTGGGGCTGCAGAGGGAGGGGTGACTGTCCATCTGAGGGCTTTGGGGAAGAGGCAAAAGTTGGAAGAAGAAAGGACAGAGGCATCCACCATACTTGAGAGAAGGTCTCTCTTTCTCCCGTGTTTTCCCTGCCTTGGGTGCCTACTTCCTTCCACAGTGGCTGAGTCGAGGAGGATGGCGGGCTCCTCCTGAGAGAGAGGAGACCCAGAAACCTCCCATTGGGCTAATGTCTAATTCTTCCTTCATTTAGGAGACATCTGAGTTGCTTCCCCTTGGGAGGAGGTGTGGCGATGCTGTCTCTCTCCTTGGCCTGGGACAGGTAGCCTCACCTGGCTGTTCCCTAGGATTGTGGTATATTCACTTTTCAAAGTGCCCTTTCCAGACTGGCCCTGATCCCATCTGGATAATCCAGAGTCCAGTTCTGGGTTTGGAATGAACTGGGCCAGTGGCCATTGGCTGCTTTAGTTCTAAACTTCAGGTCTTTAAACTAGACCAAAGGGTTCCATCCACAGGCTGGCGAATTTACTAGGTTCCAACAAGGGCTGGGAAGACAAGAGCTAATAATAAACTGATCCTCTGCTTGGCTTCTTCTCTATGGATTTCTTTCTCTTATAAGCATGCTATTTCAAAGAAAATTTGTATTTGTTTGTACTTTTGAATTCAAATCTTTTAAAATGTTAGATGGCCAAAAAATTAAATAGATAGGCTTTAGTTTTGGTGCTTTGTCAGATGACTGGCAGTTGTGAAGCTGTTATAGGTGCCTCCATATTTTGGTGCCTCCATATTTTGGTCGGACCATAAATCAATTCTTCTGAATAGCAATGAGATGAAAATTGCCGGATCTGAATGGAAGAGGCCACTCAGATGTGTGGTCTTGCTTTGCTTTGTTTTCGTTTTCCCTGCAATGCATCCCTGTTGTCTCAGTCTGTTGTGGCTGCTTTAACAAAATACCACAGACTGGGTGGCTTACAAACAGCAGAAATTATTTCTTTTGGTTCTGAAGGCTGGAAGTCCAAGATCAAGGTGTGGCAAATTCAGTGTCTAGTGAGGGCCCACTTTCTGGTTCATAGATGGCACCGTCTAGCTGTGTTCTCACATGGTAGAAGGGTGGGGGTCTGTGCGTAGCCTCTGTTATAAGGTCACTAATCCCATTCACGAGGGCTCCACTCTCATGACCTCATCGTCTCCCAAAGGCCCCACCTCCTAATACCATCCCCTTGGGTATTAAGATTTCAATATGTGGATTTTGGGGAGACACACTCAGACCACAGCACCCACCAAGTGCAATGTGAGGCAGCACCCAGGGAACGTGCTCACCCCTGCCAGCTTCCCACCCAAAATATCAGCAGAGCTCTGGCCCCCAGAATGTGTGTCACTCTTGGGGCGGGTGGAAAGACACAGAGAGTCTTGCCTACACTGATGGACGAGCTCCTGCAGGGACACCCAGTGGACCATTCCAACACAGTGTTTTGGGTTTTGATGCCTTTCTGAGGCACGGCAATGGCAGGACCCTGGGGACATCCCATTACACATTTCGTTTCCTTTTTTTTTTTTTCATTTTTCTTTGAACTACAAAGGGATTAACTTTTCCCTAACCTGTCTATTTTTGATGCCTTTCTGAGGCACGGCAATGGCAGGACCCTGGGGACATCCCATTACACATTTCTTTTCCTTTTTTTTTTTTCATTTTTCTTTGAACTACAAAGGGATTAACTTTTCCCTAACCTGTCTAAGGAGTCACCCATATCCAAAAGGACAAACAAGCATGACTCCTAAATAAAGAAAGTTGAAGTAACAGTTTTCCCATCGTTTCTCCGTTTCATTCAATGAAAGGATGCGGCCAGACTTGGTGCTAGAATCTCTGCATGCCTTGTTAATAGCTAATCCCTTAAGTCCACCCTCTCCTCCGAGATGGAAAAATCCTTACATGGTCACGTCCAGGGTTTCAGGCTCCACTCTACGCAGTCTTTTTTTTTGTTTGTTTGTTTTAAATAGACCTAGTAAAAATAACTGTAACCTTCTGCCACATACAAACACAAGTAGTACGAATAGTCAAAGAACTATCGCACTCAACCTGACAGGTGTCTCAGCAGGTGAGCAGAATTCACAGGAGGCATCAGAAAGACCTGAAGAGGGTGGTGGCTGTCAGGGAGTAGACGGGTTGGGGACCAAGGTTTGAAGTCCAGTCCCATTGCACCCTTACTATGTAAGTAATCTTGGAAAACTTACTGATCATCAGTTTATTATCTGCACAAAGCAGTTAATTACAATAAAATTAGCAATTAGAACAACCACAGCTTTTGTGCACTGACGACTTCTAAAGGACTGTGCTCAGTACTTTCTATTCATTAACCTAGTTATTATAAACCCAAGAAGTAGATGAGTCAGTAGGTGGGGAGACGGGGTTGGAAGGAAGAATGTCTCTGTCTTAGGGGGTAATTTGAATATTTTTCTCATTCATGAAAGTAGCTGTGGGTGTGCGTGAACATCTACCAGTGAAGGGACACACCTCAAAGAGACTGGGATCTACGTGAGAATAAAAGGACTGATGGTGTTCATGAAATTGAACAAAGACCATGTCATGTACAACAAGATTAGATTGTAGGGAAAACAACCAGAGAACCTCTTGTAAAGAAACACCTCGAAAACTGAAATCATGTTGCATGATTAATAACAAACCACAAGTCATACTAAATGCCCGTGTTAGGATATAGGGACATTTCAGGAAGTTGAAAGGGTAGAAATCATATTAACCAAAGGAAATGGAAAAATCAGATAAAAATGAGTTCACAGAAACTAACTTTGAATAAGAGCCCACAAGAAAGTGAAATTCCACTGTAGGTGTGACTGGGGGTTGAGGGAGCAGATGACATTTACTCTAAGGTCTATGAAAATGTTTAATCTTTCGTAAATCTTATAATTTTGTCAACACTCAGTCCCAGAGGGCTCCAATATAGAAGACAAAAATTGTTTCTTCTTTTTTTAATTTCTGAATTTCATGGGTGAAATTTGTTCCTAAGTTGGAGTATTTTTCTTAGTAAGGCATGAAGATACCTATTTATATATCTCTCTCTATATATTTATATCTTCTCATTGCTTTAAAAGACAGTATGTGTGGACGTACCGACCCTACTGATGGAGATTGAGGCTTCTTCTAATTTGATTTTCTTGCTGTTACAACAAACATCCTTGTACATCCCTCTACAAAGAGTGTATGTTTGTGTTGGACAAATTACTAGAAGCTGAATTATTTAGTTAAGAGTAATGTGTATTTTGATAGTTCTGGCCAGCTTTCTCTTCTAAAAGACTTTGATAATTTCTACTTTAACCAACATGAGTAAATTTACATACATTTGAACCATGGACGAATATTATCAGTCACTTAAATTATTGCATATCTGAGGAAATAGAAAAAAATCTCATTTTTGTCCTAATTACAAATGAGAAGGAGGCTATGCTTTATGCTTATTTTCTATTTGCATTTCTTCTATAAATTGTTTGTTTATATCCTTTGCCCGTTATTCTACTGTATTGTGTGTATTTTTTCTTAGTAGTGAAAGATTATTTTTACTCTGGAAATCTACGATGGATTTAAGTTTTGTGGTTCCTGAAACTCATGAAATTGGGGGAGGTGGGCTCATCTGTAAGAAAAATAATAAAAAATTAAATAAGAATGTGAATGTTCATTGCCACGCCCTAGCCATGACCTTGAAATGAACCTGTGCAAGTAGGTGGTCCTGAGCTGAAGCTTCATTAGCTTCACGATGAATCAGACTCTTCCAGAACTTTCCCCTTTGTTATGTTTTCAGCAAATATTTTCATTGTAAGGACACTTTAATTTCTGTGTTTGCAAATCTGTCAATAATTTTCATTATAACTTGTCTTCTGGGAAGAGGGGTTGTGGCTCCAGTCCCTTTTGGATTTTGCAAGTTACCTGGGACACTGCTGTGCCCGGCTGGCTTCTGTGCCCATCTCACTGGTGCAGCGTGGGAATACAGATGGCTGGCCATCAGTGGCAAGAGGGAAGAAATGATACCATCCCTGCCTGGAGTGCAAGCTTCCAATGCATCCTGTTAAAACGGCCCCCTGATCCTGCCTACTCCTGGTGTCTGTTGAGTCTGGATCGTGAGTGTGCGGAAGCCTCAGTGACACTCCTTTTCCACGGCTGTTGGCCTGTGACTGCCCTGGACTGCTCCTCGACAGATCTGTTTGTTGATTGACTTCTGGAAGTGCTATGAATGTTCCCCTTGGCTAAAGGCTCTACCTTTTATTTTCCAAGACTACTATAAAGTTTTAAAAATATTTTTCGGTCAGAATGAGATTTTAGATGCAGAGGAAGGTGGCTGCACGTTTTCAGACTATTAGTAGCTTAATTTTCTCTAGACCTGCCATCGTCCGAGAGATGAACACGAGGCCTTCCATAAGAATATTCAATTGGCAACATGCACTAAACCAGTGACTTTAAAACTTGTGTTTCCCATAAAATGCAGTCTATATTTTTGTAAGAAATATACTTTATACCACAACCCAGTCCCCCTGTGGCCACCCGTACAACTGAACTACAGGTGTCGTGGAGGGGGACTGGCCTTTGCTGTTCACTGTGTGCCCTGGGGTTGTCTCACCACCTCTCCTGCTGTCTCCTCTCCTGCCTATCACTTTTCTTCTGCTTATTTCATTTCATTTTATTTCATTTCGAAATACTGATTACAAGCCGTCACATTAAATTTATAGCTCGCTCAAGAGTCGGGTTTTGCAGGATAGAAAACAGAGCTGTGGGGACATAGCCAGGCGCTGAAGCAGGGACGTCGGCCTGTGTAAGGCCAAGTGCTCAGCTGAGTGGCCCAGAAAGCCCCACCCCCTCCTTCCTCTTTGCTTTCTGTCCTTGCAGCTCTATTTGCTCTGCTTCCTTGAACGCACGCACAACCCTTTTACCACCCAGCCCCACAGTCCAGGCTCCCTATATCAAGTGAGAGTCCCTTTCTCCTCTTGTGTGTCAGTAAGAAGTTTAAAGAAGAGCTTGGATTTTTTTCTTCTTTAATGCAGATTTTTTTAAATGAGGAGGTTAAAATTCCTTTATGGACAGCAGGACCCAGGAGAGCCAGCTCTGAGCCTGCGGCTAATTGATATTAATTGACATGGAGCTGTAGAAAATAACGCTCACGATGGTGACAGGAAACAACACAGGTCAAGCGCTCTCCATGTGTCCAGCATGGTTCCAGGTGCTTCACTTACATCTTAATCTTCATGACAACTATTTAAGTAATAAACCCACTTAGAGTGGAGAGCCTGAGACACGGGGGAATTCATGGAGGTTGAGCACAGCAAGGTCAACATAAGCTCCTGAAAGCCAAACGGGGTAAGAGCAAGCTCAACTTCATTTTTTAAAACTTAGGACATTAACATTTTTTTATATATTATATTTTGCTATACATCAAAAATGATAGCATTCTTATATTTTATTTTTTCTGCCTTCCTCAAAAGGGAACACACAAGAGATAACTGAGAGCTCTTTGAAGTCTGCAAAGTGCTCTTGCTTTTTCCGGCCTTTCTTCACCACCTGGCCAGTGTCACCTCTGACCCCTGGCCCCTGACCCCCTGCAGCCGTGTTCCCAACCACCCTTCCTCTCAGTGTATTATCTTTTGTCCATTCCTCCACTTTCAGACCGATTGTGTGTGGGGGAGTGCAGAAGGGTCAGGGTAAGGAGTACTTATAGTTTTCTGAAAATCCAAGCAGGAATTCCAATGTTTGCAAATCCATGGCCACTTTTGTTTGTAGGATTAAGAGGAGTAATGATGGAGGGAAAGCCCCTGCCACCATGGGGCTCTGCCTCCCCTGGTCAGCGATTTTGAAGGAGTCACTCCCACATCCTGCGCCTTCCATAGTTTCTTCCTGTATAAAATATAAGCCATAATCGTGCATCTCAGATAAGCTAGGTAGGTGAGAGCACCCAGCTCAGGGTCTGGTGTGTTCTTTGAACCCAATTTAAATAATAATCCCACTGGTCCCGCAGCCCACGGGCTTCAGAGGCACCTGCTCACTCAGACTGTGTGGCAATGTGTTGTTTCCCTAAGGGGACATCTTCCAGTTCTCATCCAACTGACCCGGCCACCCCTCCACTGAGACAGGAAGGCAGTTTAATACCCCAACCCGTCAGTACTGAGGTTTTGTCTCTGAATGTTCTTCATTTAAGCAACTGTGCCACTGAGTGCTTTGAGTTTTGTCCTCCAAACTCAAGTAGGAAATCTGTGCTTCATGGACCTACAACAGAGATAGCTGGTGCCTGCCAAGGAGAAGGCTGGCTCCAGGCGGTGTCTCACTGGAGCCCCGGCCCCTGTGTCATCACAGGCCTCTGGAGTCAGGGGCCGTCCAGCTCCAGCCTCAGACCAAACAGATTAAAAGGAACATAAGCAAGACGGCAGGGCATGCCACTGAAGTTCAGGAAAGGTCAAGCCTCGCCAGACAAAATGCTCGACCCGCCAGTGTTTATTTAGTTTTACAACATTGGCGGCGCTCGATGAGGGGACCAAGAGTGGCCGCAGCTGGACGGGACTTTTCCTGGCGTTTCCTCTGCCCTCACCAGCACACTCAGATCTATTTCTAATTCATTATAAGGGAAAGAACATTTTCTGCTCCCCCCAAAAAAATCCTTTGATACCAGAATAAAATAGAATCATATCCATAAACAGAAGGAAAAATCATATTGCAACTGAGATGAAATGCATTCTTTAGATTTCTTATGTAAGTCAGCAGTGGAAACTCACATGATGTCACTTGCCCATACGTTTGAGATTTTGATTACAAAAGCCCTTGCATAGGAATGCTTGGTCCGCTCCTGCAGTGCACATTTCCTATGTATGTGTCACCTACGTGCCAGACCAGAGGTGACAAGCTGGAGATTCAGTGCCCACTTGTCACAGTGCTCTCCTATTAGCGTGCGTGAAACAGACGCGGCCAACAATGCTGCATTCTAGAGACATGGGCATGTTGACAACATGGAAAATTACTAACCATCGTGAATAGGACTCGTGGGCGAAGTTTCGAACTTAGTGGTAGGCATTAGATAAGTGAAAAAAGAGGAGGAGGTGAGTGCAGAGGAGGAAGGCCGTGGGCAAAGGTGCGAGCTTGTGCCAGGGAGGCCTGCAGCTGCTACTCCTGGAGCTCAGGTGTACTTGCAGATGACTCCGATGCTGGGAACATTGTGAAATGTTAGATGTCATGCCAAAGAGCTCCAGAGGGCCTAGAAATTGTAGATTTCAAATAGGTCAAAGCATTTTAGGGCGTGTGTTTTATGAAAGATGATCATTCCATTTGCAGTATAGGTCAAGAAATGAGGGGTGCTGGAGCTGGGGTTGTGGTAGGAAGAAAGTGGGGAGGTGGTAAATTTGAAATACACTGAGATGTCCATGTTGCCTCGACTCTGTGGATCCTGTCTTAGGTCTCTTGCTCACGATCTGTTACACAGTGAAGTGCTTGGAGAGCAGGGACGCTTTTGTCTAATCTTGGGGCCTTTGTTGCATCATAGTGCTCAGCTCAGGGAGCTCAGGATCTGTTGCAAGGAACAAGGATATCTCAGTATCAGGGAACACAGGACAATTGAGTGTGTTGGGAAAGAAAATAATGCGTGGACGTGTGAGGGTTGGAGGCGCATCTGGCCCTAGGATGTATCGGTCTCTGCTTTGGAGATCTGGAATGGGACCTCCTGTGAGGTGGTGTCTGCAGGCTAACCTGGGAAGTAGGTGTGAAGGGAGAGAGCTCAGACCAAGAAAGGGGCAGGGGTTAGAGACATAGGAGTGAGTGGAAAAACTGGAGCATTCCTAAAAATCTGATTGGGAAGAGCCTGGGAAACTGGGAAAAATGGGGGTGGCACCTTTCACAGGCTGGGGGAATCATGGGTCAGGGAGGTTTTCTTGATTCCAAGTGAGACAAAAGGTCTCCAAGTCACCAGCATAAGTGGAATTGAATGAAAAGATCTCGGGTAGCTCGGAAGTGGAAGGAACAGCTGGAGAGTCAGCCCCAGAAAGGGAGAGGCCGTGTTTAACTGAGCAGAGGCAGCCTCATGAGTGTAGTGGGAACTAGACAGATCGCAGAAGGCAGAGGGTTGGGTGAGAGGAAGGTAGTGCAGAGCTTTTGCAGAGCTCGTCCATGAAGGGAAAAAGGTTGAATCATTAGAAAGTGAGGTTAATATGAAGTTTTTAACACTTTAATTTTTTTTAAGTGGCTATTTTGAACATGTTCATATTTTGAAGGGAAGCAGCAGAAGTGAGGAAGTTACTGATGACAAAGTGGAAGAGGGGTGGGGGTCGGGTGGGGTCCCAGCCCAAGGAGGCAGACCTGGATGGGGACCCAGCCTTGGGCAGGAGAGGGGACCTCCCCTCCGAGGGGGACATGCCAGGTCAGAGGCGCAGGATGAAGGGACATGAAGGGAGCAAAAGGACCTTTCTGCTTCATAGTCTCCAGGTTTGCACTATCTGATGCTCTCTTCACAGTGCACAAGTCATCTTCATGTTAGTGAGATTAAGGACCAGCCCTGAGACCACGCAGCCAGTGACGATGGAAGCAGGAGATTCAGTTGTGTGTCCTCTGCCTTCAAATCCAGTGACCTTTCAGAAACTAAAAGAAAATTTGGGGGTAGTGAGTGTGTGTGAGTGTGTGAGAGTGTGTGTGTGTGACAGTGTGAGTGAGAGAGTGTGTGTGTGAGCGTGTGTATGCATATTAGATGCATTGTCAATAGTTCATGAAAACTCATTTTCATAGGGCTTACATTTTAAAATTTCTCTTTGAATCTATCCTTCATGTTTAGGCCCAAATGAGCTTTTTAAGCCAGAACTCTGATCAGACCCATCCCTGGCCTGAAAACCATGGGTCGCCTCCCTTTGCTTGCAGAACCAAGCCTAAATGTCTCAGTGTGGCCAGGAGGACCCTTTGTGATCTGGCCCATAACCCATTTTCAACCTCACGCTCTGAGAACTCACCTAGCTCTTCTGAGGTTTAGAAAAGGCACTCTTTCCTCAAGATACTGTTATTACCTTTTGGCAGAAAACTGTCATAATGTACTGATTTTAAAAAATAGTTTTATTGGGGCCTAATTTACATACCAGAAAATTCACCCATCTTAAATGTACAATGGGATGATTTTAGGAAATTTATAATTGTGTAACCATCAGCACAATCTAAACACAAGTGTTTTGGAATACTTCTAATACCTGAAAAATATCCCTCGTTCCTGTTTTCAGTAAATCTCTATTTGCCTTTTCTTGTCATTTCTTGTAAAAAAAATCACACAATACGTAGTAAAAGAAATCACATAATACGTAGCCTGACATTTAGAAAAATGTTTTTGAGGTTCATCCACGTTGTGACGTGAATGGGTCTTCCATTTCTATGTTATTGCTGAGTAGTATTCACACTTCATTGTATGAATATACAATATGTTTTGTTTATTCATTCACCAGTTAATGGATTTGGATTGCTTGCACTTTTTTTTTTTTTTTTTAGTTATTATTACGAATGCTTCTGTAATCATTTGCGTACAAGTTTTGTGTGCCCATATGTTTTTTTTTTCCTTTTTGTCTTTTTTCGTGTCCGGCAATGGATCGCAACCCTCAGTGTCGCGCCCGTACCGGACCGGGACCGGCAATGGGATTGCAAACCTGGGTGTTGCTCCCACACCTCACTCAGCCAGTGAGCGGGAACCGGTCTGTATGTGGGATCCAAACCCTCAGCGGGAGCGATGCCGTGCTTCCCAAGTGGCGCACTGTAACAGTGTGCCACCGGGCCGGCCCTGCCCATATGTTTTCATTTCTCTTAGGT
>NW_007728481.1:31380-46565 GCF_000696425.1 Galeopterus variegatus
CTCACTCAGCCAGTGAGCGGGAACCGGTCTGTATGTGGGATCCAAACCCTCAGCGGGAGCGATGCCGTGCTTCCCAAGTGGTGAGCGGGAACCGGTCTGTATGTGGGATCCGAACCCTCGGCGGGAGCGCCTGCTGCACTTTCCAAGCGGCGCACTGTAACAGTGTGCCACCGGGCCGGCCCTGCCCATATGTTTTCATTTCTCTTAGGNTCCAAGCGGCGCACTGTAACAGTGTGCCACCGGGCCGGCCCTGCCCATATGTTTTCATTTCTCTTAGGTGTGGAGTAAAATTGCTAGGACATATGGTAAATTTTTGTTTAACATTTTAAGAATT
Source organism: Galeopterus variegatus (assembly GCF_000696425.1). Lineage (NCBI taxonomy): Eukaryota > Metazoa > Chordata > Mammalia > Dermoptera > Cynocephalidae > Galeopterus > Galeopterus variegatus. Next base: position 31,715 of record NW_007728481.1, read on the forward strand.
TTCCAAACTGTCTTCCAAATTGGCTGCACCATTTTGCATTCCCACCAGCTGTGTTTGAGCTCTAGTTTCTTCACATCCTCATCAATACTTGTTATTATCTGTCTTTTTGGTTACAGCCATATCATTGCTATTTTAATTTGCATTTAAAACTAATGATGCTGAACATCATGTTCTATTGATCTGTGTCTGCCACTCCACTACCACACTGTCTTGATTACATAACTACTGTATATGATAAGCCTTAATATCAAGAAGAAAGATTCCTACACTTTATTATTCTTTGTTAAGATGTTTCAGCTATAGGGTCTGTGCCTTTTCATATACATTTTAGAATAAAGTTGTCTTTGTGTATAAAAAACCTTGCTGAGATTTCAATAGGAATTGTATTAAGACTGTAGATGGATTTGGGGAGAATTGTCTTCTTTGTTACATTGAATCTTCCAACCCATGAACACAGTATATGTCTCCATTCATTTAGGTTTTCTTTGATTTATCTCATCAGCATTCTGTTGTTTTCAGCGTACAAGTCCTGTACATTTGTCAGTTTTTCTTGGTGATTGTAACTGCATTTTGATTTCAATTTCTGTGGGTTCAGTGGATTTGCATTGTTATCCATCTTGTTTATTGTACACTTGGACTTAGGCTTTGTAGTGGGGAAGAGGAACTGTATGGAGATCTGGACCCGGGGTGAGAGGGCTGGGAAGACATGGACTCAGGTCCGGCCTTTGCCCCTTCCTGGCCCTGGAACTTGGCGAGGCACTGAGCTCAGGTGGTGATTTAACACCTGCCTCATCAGAGTCAGAACAACTCAAAGTCTATCCATGTCACTGACTACTGGTGCTTCTGTCCTAAGCAGATTTCCAGTTTGGAATAGATACCTACATGTTTATAAAGCTGCTTGGACCAGGCCCTTTGTAAATGAAAGGCAAAGCCCATGAGACGTGGCTTAAAAGGACAAAGCAAAACCAAATCATCTATATCCTGATCTGCATAAGAAATAAACAAACATTTGGAGGGAGGCAGCAAAAAAACGATGGACAGAAGGGGGCCCATGAGAGATTCAGGTCTGGAGGTGGGGAAAGGAGCACAGAATAGGAAAGGACATCTGGTACTGAAGTTTAAGTGTGTGTGTTTCCTCTCTCTCTCTCTTGCTGTTTAGTGCTGTATTGTTCCCTGCTGCTGTCACTGAAAATGTTCATTAAATCCTGAAATACACAAAGGCTGTGTACGAATGGGCTGTAAGCTGGGGTAATTGGGGGCAAATGGGTCAAGAAAATGAGACCAGAGTCCATGTCTGGGTAGGCAAGAAAAGAGAGGAGCCACCTCTTGTGAGATGAAAATAAGATGAACTCCAGTTTAAAACAGGAAATTGGAACTCAATAGTGTTAGCAACTAGAAAGTGACAACAATTTTAGAGAATTCAGGGGATCCATACCAACTTAGTGTAAATCTTCCAGGATAGACAGCTTGATGTGAATCAGCATCTGTGTTTTCTAAGAAATTCATGAGCTGTGTCAGTGGAAGTGTTCATGGCAATCTCCTACTGTGGTGTTGATGGTTGAGACACCTAAAAGCACATCCCAGTCCTGAGCCGGGTGACGGTGGCCAAGAGACAAAACACTTTGTGATTTAGTTTCCTCATCTGTCACATGGGACAACAGTCATGGTTTCTTTATAGTACAGTATCTCAGGTGTATTACCTACTTAAAAACTGGTGACTACGGCTTATGTTAAAATTAGGCTTAAGTCCTAGGGACATAGATTATTCCATCGGGCACCATCCAGCTCATAGAAGAATGCCTGGCACATAGCAGGCAGTAGGAATGGAATGAATTGCTGTAGGCAATTCCTGCTACACGTTAAATCCTCACTATCTTTAATATATATGTATTTGATATAGATATATTTGATGATAGAATGATTAAATTTTATCAACCTAAGTAGGCAATTAAGCTGAATACTGTAAACATCCACTTAAAATTTCAAAATCTGTTTAAATGAACCAGCCAAAACCCTCTGAAAATACAAATCTGAGTGACAGGGAAGGAAAGGATGCCCAGGATTATTATTATTATTCTTACTATTACCTGCAGAATATTGTCCCTAAAATGGGCCTCTCCTGTGCTAAACTGTCTCATCCTTTACACAACCTACTCTGTGTTCAGGTTCCAAAAGAAGACTCATTTGCAACATTGCAATTAATTTTAAGCTAGAAATCATCTCTATTTAAGGGAAATGTGAGTGCCTTTCCTGCCCTCACTGCAGACCATCACCTGTTGTCCAAGGTTGCCACGATACAGTCACTTGTGATGACCTGGAGAAGTAAAAAAGTAGCCTGCAAGCCCTGAGATAAGTGAAGTTTCCTAACACGAACCATGCAATTGACATTTCTTATTCAGAGGTTCTTTTGGCCAAAATATTTGCTTTTCCCTCAGGCGCCTTCCAAGAGTGTTTATCTTAACACATTGAGGCTGGCTGGGATTTTTAAGTAGAACAAAGATCAGAGTCACACAAAGGTGCCTCGGTCTTTTCTCAAGCAATTTTTTTTGAAGTAGCTGGTGTGAGTATTATTGCAAGAGAGGCCTGACCACAGAGCCTAGAAAAGAGAGTGTGGGCTTGTGGTGGCTGTTAGCAAGCCCCTCACCTGTGCTGAGGCTCGGCCAGCCCCCGGAAGAACCGGGGTGCCTCTGATTTCCATGTGTCTGTAGGTGTCAGGAGTGTGGAGAAGGGATAACGTGAGGCCTGTGATTTGGCGACTGCTACAGTGTGCAAGCCCTGGGGCAAATGCTCATCCCATAGTTCTCTAATTTAATTCCTAGAATGCCTTTGTGAAGTAAGGTCTAAGAGCATACTTGTTTTACAGATGAGGAGAGAGGTCAAAGGACATCAGAGGTTAGGACACCCAGAATCAGCCAGGTTAACACAGAGCCAGTGATTCGCAAGCCCTCACCAGTTGGAAAAAAAAAAAAATCAAAGAGAAATTGTTCAGTCCTCTCAGATTCAGATTTTAGTAAAAATAAAATGACCATATAATCCATGAGCTGCGATCAGAGTCTCTAAGTGGCTAAGGATTATGCCGTTGACAAATTAACTGGGTTTTTCATGTTTGAAAGTGGACTTGAATGATGCTTTTTTACTTTCCTACAATATGGTGCCAATTGTCACCCTGCCCAGATAATGAAATCTGCTAGACTCCATTAAAATGCATTAATTCAGACTTTATTTCTTAAAAAATCCTAATTAAAGAACTAGCTTACCCAAAGCCCCATCTTTCTCTTTTCTAGAAGACTGGTTGAAGAAGTTGCCTCTGGGTGAGCCAGTCCCATCTGACCCTTTTCTGCAGGTGGGAGATAGCACAATCATACCTAATTCTTCAGAGCCTGAGGTCCTCAAATACTTTTGCAAAAGCCTTCAGGTTGCCCTCCTGGACCATCGAGAATGGAGTCAGGAAGTTTGGGGCCAGCAGAGCCCATAGTCAAGGTGCCAGGGTCCTACCTCTGCTGGAGGTGACTGCCCAGCCCCTCCATTTCACCAACGTCCAGCATTCATGCCCAGAGGGCAGTGCTCTAGGGGGACTCAGGTCAACTTCTTGTCACTGCAAGCCCACCTCAAGTGGTTTCCCAGTCTGTGAGGAGGGTTAACTCTTTCAGCACATGAAGTCTTCTTAGGTCTATGACAGTCATAGGACTGAGAAGAAAATCTAAAGTGTTGATTTGCCAATTAAAAGGTAGAAAAAATATGTATGACCTTTGCCTATGTCTCCAGCTGAGTTTTTAAAGCTTGTGACCTCTCAAATCAAATGCTAGGTCTACACGCGAGAGGCAAGAAACCTCATGGTTATGACACCGACTTAAAGCCACTTCCCACAGCTGCGTGCCCAGGATGAGGGGCCGCACCAGAAAACACGTCTCCCATGACAGCAAAGAGAAAAAACATTTGGGTGAGAATAACATTATCAAAATAAATTTGAATATTCTTTTTTTGTTGAATTCTAAATGAAATAGAACCAACTGAATAAACTTAAAAATTACTAAATTTTTACAAGTCTTTCAATGAACACACATGTACATTTCATGCACTTTATGATATTCGGCAGCCTAAAGAAACTAAGAATATACTCTAGACAATGTCCTGCTCATAAGAAATAGTTAAATCTATTTTACTACTTGAGAAAACCCAGAATAGCTTATCGTTTTAGAAAATTAAAATACACAGCCAGGACCTATCTGGCATAGATAACGAGGACAATGTTAATAGGTAATTAATCGCCCCCTTGTTGGTTTCAGGAGGTTCCTGGGGACCTTTCTCTGCCAGTGTACTCTCTACAGGGACCATAGCCAGGTCCAGCTACCTTCCAGAAAGATCAGGTTCATTCTGGACTCCCGATTTCACACATCACATAGCAACCTCTGGACCCAGATATCTACCCATAACCACAACTGGAAGAGGTTTTAATTTAAGATTTCATGAAGACACAAAAACAAAAAAAGAAATGAATGACTGAACTCAACTGAACCTCACGGTCTTGAATATCAGTCTTGAGTGTTTACCCGCACGGTACTCTCAGCCCAGGCAGAACCATGAAGACCTTGGGATGAGAACAGCTCACTCCCCATCCTTCAGCTCTTCCTTGCCCGGGTGGGCAGGAGATCAGCTTCCACAATGGCCCAGGCAGGGGCCGGCAGCCGCGGGCTCGTGCAGTCATGCTGAGATGCTGTTTTCCCACATTAGGTTCTCATTTCTACTTGCGAAGAGTCCACAGTTGCTATAATAATCCTAAGTTCAAATGCAGACTAACGCTTGACAATAATATGAGGCTGATTCCCCTAGTCCTGCCTTACATTAAGTCTGCCGTACATTTATGGCCAGGAGGAAATGCTTCCTCTTGGCAGAAGCTGCCTGCCTGTCTCTTGGGCTCAAAGGTGCTGCTCAGCTTCTGTTCTTGCTGCTGCTCTTGTGTTGTGCCAATGACTTGGCAGTGACAGCTCCACCTTCTGCCACATGCAGCTGGGACTGTCCCCACTTGATGGGGTCCCTGCTTAGGGATGGTGTTGCTCAGAGCATGCCATTTCCTTCCCCTCTGATGTTCTATTATTGCAATAGATGCAAATATAAAACACCTGTGTACGTCACAAACCCAGCAATACTGTGTGATAATTCTTATTTTAGACAATCGTAGGTCTTTAAAAGTACTTAGGAAGAGAAGACAACCTGCACGTGGGTTCGGTCTGTTGCACGTAGCTGTACATCTTCCTGTGCTCTTCACCTCCACCTGCGGACGTGGTTGCTGGTTCTTGTATCTTTTCCTTTCAGCCTGAAGGGCTTCCTTTAGGATTCAGGTGGCTCTGCTAGCTCAGAGCTCTTTCAGTCTTGGTTTGTCTGAGATGACTTTATTTGGTTTCCTACTAGGAGCAGTATTGAAAATAGCCAGTGACTTCTGCCCCCGTTTTGGGAGCGTTGCTGAAGCTCAGAGCCACTGCACGCTGTCTTCTCCGGATCCACCATCTTTCGGTCCTAACTCAATTTTGTTTTTAATCTAGTCTTTCTTGTCCCCCAGTTTCCCTTCAGGCTTCATTGGTTCCTACTCCCAGAGGCGCCTCCTCAGTGCCCACCATTGTCCTGAAGAAGGTCTTGGATTATGAGTTTGGAGGGTTTACAGGTGGGGACTGCAGCTGCCCCATCCAGACTCGGTATGTACTTCTCTCATCTCACCCACAAATTTCAGCATGGGAGCCCCACGCCTTCCACGCCCCTTGACAGCCTCTGCCCCGTGCCTCCAGGGGCCTGCTGCTGTGGGCCTGTCCCCTCCTGTAGCAGGGTTCACCTGGATTTTTGTAGATGCATGCAGTCTGTGGGTTTTTAAGTTTCCTTTCTAGTCCTCTGGATGTGTTTTTGGGGGATTCCAGGAGATGCCAGAACTACCTGCCTCTGCTGCTATTACCTCTGATTCTTATCTGCCCTGAAAATGTTTTTGGTTCTTATCTTTGGATTTTTATTTATATAATCAAGTATACAGATAAATTAAGTTTTACGTCTTCCAGTGCAATATTTATGAGTATTTAATGCTGTATTGTATGGACAATAACTTCCTGAACAATGTTAACCATCATGGTGGTATTGGGCATTCTCTCTCTCTCTCTCTCACTCACATTCTTGGTACTAGCGAGAATCATCTAATGTTTCCAGGTTAGAGCAACTGCTTTGAAATGGGTACTCTTCTTTGTGTTAGGAAAATGCCATTTTGCTCCTAGTCTTGACATTTGAATTCTATTTATTGGCTATTAATTCAGCATCTCAATCGTTATTTTGTGAGATTGGTTCTGCAGTTTTCCTTTTCCGGTCTATATTAATGATACTTTTTTTTTCCTTTTTGTCTTTTTTACTGACCGGTAATGGGATAGCAACCCTCGGTGTCGTGCCCATACTGGGGACTGGCAACGGGATCGCAACCCTCGGTGTTGCGCCCGCACTGCGCTCAGCCAGTGAGCGGGAACCGGTCTCCACATGGGATCCGAACCCTCGGCGGGAGCGCTCCCGTGCTCCCAAGCGGCACACTCTCCAGTGCGCCACCGGGCCGGCCCAATATATTAATGATACTTTAATATCAGAGTTAAGTTTGCCTGGTAAAATAAACTTTTTCATCTTTTAATATATTTTGAAAGGTTTTTAATGTTTTTTTGAAAGTATAAATGAATTTAATATCTTACACATTTGCGGCTATAACAACTTTGGAGGCTACAGATTTCTTCTTAGAATCCCATCTTAGGCTGGCCTGGTGGCGCACTCGGTAGAGTGCGGTGCTTGGGAGCGCAGTGGCGCTCCCGCAGAGGGTTCGGATCCCATATAGAGACCAGTCCGCTCACTGGTTGAGCGCGGTGCGGGCGCGACACCGAGGGTTGCGATCCCGTTACCGGTCACGAAAAAAGACAAAAAGGAAAAAAAAAAAAAGAATCCCATCTTAGTTTTGGTTATTTTTTCTAAATCTTTGAGAATCTCCTAGTTGCAGATTATAAAACTATTAAGAATAATAAGGAAGCACAGGCATAATTTCTGTACCCACAGGGCATTCACCCTATTAATAGCCTTGCAATGCAGGTATCTGCTAATGTTACAGATGAAGAAACTGAGGCTCGGGGAGTTTATCAATTTGTTTCAGTTCATACAGAGCAGTTGAGGAAAACTGGTGCTTGAACTTGAATCTTTCATCTGCAAACCTTGTACTCTAGTTTCCCCTGCATCCAGCCCAGTCCGGTGACTACTGTTTATATTAATCATTATTTCTTCCAAGTTGTTAAAGGAAATAACTCAAAGAACAGTACATTCTTGATCATAGTGGTTTCCTTCCAAACCCTCTTTCAGCCGTGCAGAATGCTTCCCCGAGGTGGCCGCAGCTCCCAGCAGTGGTGGCTGCAGACCCGTTCCCGTGTGAACGGTCTGGTTCTGCTTTGTTGGGTTAGTCTAAGTCCTCCCAAGCATTTGTTGTGTCTGAGGCTTCAGAATCAGGCGGCCCATTTCCCAGATATGCTGTTGGCAATTCCCAATATTTTTTTCCAAAGTCAGAAGTTCTGTCTGCAACTTTTTCTGGATTTCTTCTCATTGGCATTTTTCAAGTACACTAGTTGTGACTTGCCATAGAAAACCATTGTAGTCAAATAGCTTTTCACAACTCTTTCAACTGGTTGTGGCCAGGACTTAACTGGGCAAGGGCACTGTTTGCTCATAGCCCATTACTGCTGACCATGACTCTAGGCTGGGGGAAGGCGGGAGAGCTTCACAGACTGTAATGGAACACGGTGCTTGTTGGTACTGGTCAGCAGAGATCCCAGCGGAGATAAGTCCTCCCAGGGGGCCTGCTTTTCCAAACTGCTTCCCGTCCACTCAATTTCAACCTCAGGATTCCCAGTGCACTGAAACAAGAACCCTTCTTAGAGATACTAGAGTCTTTCACAGCTTTTTCTTCAACTTGTCCAAATATTATGATCAATAACTGCTAACACACATTCACTCATTTAAAATCAATGTTACTTGACATTTCCTGTTAGTAGCCTAAGGAGCCCAGAGCTTAAAATCAGATGATCTGGTGACTTAGTCCATTCAGGCTGCTATAACAAAGTAACAGTCTGGGTGGCTTATAAACAAGAAACATTTATTTCTCACAGTTCTGGAGGCTGGAAGTCTGAGATCAGGGTGCCAGCGTGGTGGGATTCTGGTGAGGGCTCTCTTCTCGTTTACAGACTACCATCTTCTCTTTGGGTCCTTTTGCAATGGAAAGAGGGTGACAGAGCTCTCTGGAGCCTCTTTTATATGGGCCCTAATCCCACGCATCAGGGTTCCACCCTCATGACCCAATTACGTCCCAAAGGCCCCACCTCCTAAAGCCATCATCTTGGGGTTAGGAACTTAGCATATCGTTTGGGGGTGGCGGGGGACACAGATATTCAATCCACAGCATCCGAGACCTGGTTTCTCATCAGCTGCACTAGCTGTGTGACCTTGGGAAGGTCATACAAGGTCTTTGTGCACCGCCTCATTCACAAGTGCACTGTGCATGACACCCACTAGGCTTTCACTAAAATATCAGTTGGTGAATGGAACAAAGACCGCTTCATGGAGTGCTTGTCAAAATCACATGAAGCGAAGGCTGCAGCAGCATTGGCACAAATGACTCACCTGGTAAAGAAGGAAGAGTGGGACAGGATGCTTTGGGGGCAGCCTACTCCTCAGACCTCCTATATCTGCTTTCCTGTTCACATTGACATTAGTGCAAACAGAGCAACCAGCGAGCTTCTTTTGACTTACACATCTGAGGGTCACTTTTGAGTGGGACTCCCACAGCAGGACCCTGCACATAAGGCACACACTCCCTCCCCACCTCATCCCTGCAGTCGTGGAGGGTGGCTGCATTCTGAAGAACCTCTTTATGAAAAATGTGCAGATTGGTCACACTTGGGATTTGAGCCAACATCTTCAGAATTTTAAAATTGCCACGTTTACTCACCAAACAAAACAACTCTAAGTGCAACTTTTAGTGAAGTTTTGCAAAGCATAATATTTTTGTTTCTTTCTTAGAGAGTTCCTGTAATTCTTAAACATTTCAAGAACTTTATAGTTTACTTGTTGTTTTGTTAGTTGTGTCCTGGATACAGTTTATATGTGGTGTGTAAACTCAGTTGTACACTTCGGTTTATTACTGTGTGGACAGAGATCCTACTGCTGATACGAGGGCCTGCTGAAAATTTATTTGCACATTGAGATGCACACACTGGGAAAAATGTGAGGTGTCCAAGGGTTATTTTCTTCCATCTGATTCATTTGCAGAGGGTTTAACTGATTTCAGTTATGTCTGAAAAGAAGAATGATGTGTAATTGAGTTTTTTTGGTTTGTTTCACAGACAATATAGGGGGAAAAAGACATTTCAACATATACTTTTTTAGTTTCTGATAGTTCTGTCTTTTTTCCATATTAATTTTTTTCTAGATTAATTTATCCTATAAATAAAAGTTCAAGGTTAACAAAAATCAAAATAGTTTTGCTTTGAGGTGAGTGTTCTAATATTTTAAAAATATTTTATTTACTTATTTACTATTTATTGATCCTGTTTTGATCTACTCTGATAAACTTCTCTGGACAAAGAATGTGTATTGTGTACAGCAAAGAGCACGGAAGAATTTGTCTGCTGGTAATAAAAACACACCAACTCCCTCTGTTGTCCTGATTTGAGAGGCAAGTAATAGAAGACTTAATCAAGTGACTGAGTCACTTGGGATCTCTGTCTTCTTGCTCTGCAGTGCAGAGGTGAGTGAGTCCAGGGGAGCTGGCAGCTCCATTCTTGGGGCTCTGAGTCAGTTTGTTTATAACCCCCCAGAATAGTCCATGCATGGTCATTGGAGCCAGATGGCCAGGGCTGGAATCTGCAATCAGCCTCTCACGAGCTGTGTGATTTGTACATGTTACAAATCCTCTTTCTCAGTGTCCTCATCTGCACAAGGGGCCTTATGGGGCTGCTGTGTGGTTTCTGAGTTAGTGCAGGGTACCTTTGTATAATAAGCCTTCTGTGAATGTTAAATGCTGCAGCCTGAGATCCCTCAAAGCCGCCCGAGGCACAGGCAGGGAGTGGCCCCACTCGTGCAAGGCTCCTCTGCAGCAGGGTGAGCTGGACTGTCTGCGTGGCGGTGTGGTTTATGCTCTCAGAAGATCGTTCCTCTGATCTGGCACAGCATCTCAAGGTGAAAATTACGTCTAACGGTATTTTTAATTTTGCAGAAATTCCTAAAGTTTGTCAAAATATCATTCTGAAGTGAACCAAGAATGATTAAGCCCCAGTTGTACGTACCATCAAGCTCTGTATTTGGTGCTACGGCCTGAGGACAAACAACTAGATGGTTGAGACCGTCTCCAACACTCTTTACCTCCTAGTATGATGGAAAGAAGGTATGGGGAACTTTGCTCCCATGTAGGAATGTTCTAGAAAGGGATAGGAGTCGGTAGGATTTGAATTTCTGGAGGAGAGTGTTTCAAGGATGAGGGTCACATGTTGCTTCTGGAAATACTGAAGCTCAAGCTCACTTCTGAGGTTCACGGATGCACAAACCAGGATGAACCCACCCGTCATCAAGAGAGCTGATGAAGAACGTCCTCAGCCCAGGGTTCCAACTGGGAAATTGGATTTCACAAGAAATGTCTCTCATTGAACAGAGAACAGAAGATGAGGACAGACACAAAGGTGAAAGACAGGAAGGAGGAGAGAGAAACAGTCATTGTGTTGGGACTCCGGATTTGGACATGATGCCAAGATGGGAAATTTGGACGAATTTTTTCTCTGAGCATCATGGAAAAGCTGCACAAAACATTTAACAAGATCACTCTAGCTGCTGAGTGAAGAATATACTGTAGTGCAATAAGGACAGAAGCCAGGAGATAGGAGTATTTATTAAGCCAAGCAAGAAATGACAGTGACTTGAGCCGTCAGGCTAGCAATGAAAATATGCTTTGAAGAATAATTGGCAGGATTTGCTAATACTGAACAGAGAATAATCAAGAATTATTCCTAATTTTTAATTTTGATCAAATAGTTGGATGGTGGGGACATTTAATGGGGAGAATTTTTTTTTATTTCATATTTCTGTGCACAACATGATGTTTTGATATACAAGGGTACTTCAAAAAGCTCATGGGAAACTTTTTGAAGTACCCTTGTACATATACGTAGTGAAATGATTACTACAGTCGAACAAATTAACATATGCGTCTCCTCACATGGTTACCTCTTGTGCACGAGCATGGGAAGAGCACCTGAAAACTCTGTTGGTAAATTTCCAGCATACAATTCAATATCATTAACTATAGTCATCAGGCTGTACATTAGATCTCTAGATTTATTCCTCTTACTTAACTGCAACTTTGTACCCTGCCACCTGCATGTCTCTTTTCCCCCAAAACCCCTGCCCCTGGAAACCACGGTTCTACTCTCTGTTTCTACATATTCAACTTTTTAAGATTCCACATATAAGTGAGATCATGCGTATTTGTCTTTGTGCGTCTGGCTTATTTCATTTAACATAATGTCCTCCAGGTCTATCCATTTTGTTGCAAATGGCAAGATCTCCCTCTTTTCTTAAGGCTGAATAAGATACATATGTGTATATATCACTATTTTAAAAATTTATTCATCCGTTGAAGATTGAGAAAGAACAGGTTTGGAGAGATGCTCAGTTTGAGATGGGTTTGTTTTGAGATGCCTGTGGGGTCTTTGAGGCAGATGTCAAATAGACAGCTCAGACTGCCATAACAACATACCACAGACTGTGGGGCTTCAACAACAGAGATTTTTTCCTAATAGTCCTGGAGGCTGAAAGTCTGAGATCAAGGTATCAGAAGGGTTGGCTCTTTCTGATGCCTCTCGCCTTGGCTTGTGGATAGTCATCTTCTCCCTGTGTCCTCATATGGCCTTCTCTTGGTGTATGCCCATCCCTGGTATCTCTCTGTGTGTCCAAATGTCCTCTTGTTATAAGGATACCAGTCCTATTAGATTAATGCCCACCCTAAGAGCCTCCTTTTAACTTAATCACCTCTTTAGAGGCCCTATGCCCTATGTCCAAAGCTATAAGAAAAAAAAAAAAATCATCCTATTTATGATCTTTATCATCAAAGTAGGAGGATCTCAATTCAGAGACAAAAGAGGAACAGTGNGCCATAACAACATACCACAGACTGTGGGGCTTCAACAACAGAGATTTTTTCCTAATAGTCCTGGAGGCTGAAAGTCTGAGATCAAGGTATCAGAAGGGTTGGCTCTTTCTGATGCCTCTCGCCTTGGCTTGTGGATAGTCATCTTCTCCCTGTGTCCTCATATGGCCTTCTCTTGGTGTATGCCCATCCCTGGTATCTCTCTGTGTGTCCAAATGTCCTCTTGTTATAAGGATACCAGTCCTATTAGATTAATGCCCACCCTAAGAGCCTCCTTTTAACTTAATCACCTCTTTAGAGGCCCTATGCCCTATGTCCAAAGCTATAAGAAAAAAAAAAAAACAATCATCCTGGGGGTGTCGGGGGGTGGAGGGCTGAGAGAGAGGAGGAGGCGGAGAAAGCTCTAAGAGTTTATGTCGCTTGAGCATAATTATCTTTATAAACATACTTAATCACCTCTTTAGAGGCCCTATGCCCTATGTCCAAAGCTATAAGAAAAAAAAAAAAATCATCCTATTTATGATCTTTATCATCAAAGTAGGAGGATCTCAATTCAGAGACAAAAGAGGAACAGTGGAATCTTGTGCCATGAAATTCAAGAGAAGACTCAGAGAAATTCAAGAGAACGCTCAGAGAAAATGATGTTGGACGACTGTGTTGAATTCTGCCAAGAGCTCTAGAAAAGTGTAGTGGACTTAGGAGCATGGAAATCGTTGCTGGCCACGGCAAGAACACTTTCTGTAGGGAAGTGGACATAAAAACGAGGTCACAAGAATTAAAAGGATGAATATCATGCAACGATATGGTAGACTGAGTGTGTGGGAAACACTCCTAGTAGAGAATACCTAAATCACTGGTGTAATATACCTACTTATTTTAAAGTAATGCTCGAACAAGTGGAACTGTTAAGTAAATCCTCAGGCTAAAAACACTGAGAAAAATAGTATCTAGAGAAGTGAGAGGTGAGCAGTCCTGGGAGTTTGTTTACTTTAGTGGAAACGCTAGATTCTGGGTTCGCATGGGGTGCACATGGGGTGAAGAGGAAAGGGAACCCTTGGCCAGACTGAACAGAACAGGAAGCCACATAGAATAACCCTCTATAGGCCAGGCCCCCAGAAGGGAAACAACTGCAGGGGTCGAATTATACAAACAGCCCACCCTTCAGAGGGAGACTATGGGCCCCATGCGTGGCTCGGTCTTGGCTTTAGACTGGGTGGAGAAAAAATAAGTCATCAAGAAATTCCAACCACTGGCCTGCACAAAGTGTTTTTTGGTCTGGAATTACACTCTCTGAGCATCCCAAAAATGAAATGAAAATTCAATTTAGGGTTGTCCTGGGCTAGAAGTGCCTTTATTTAAAAACAAATTCTCTCTGAAGATTGGCACGTTAGCCTCAGGACACCCAGAATTTTTAAACATAGGATTCTAAAGAATATGGTTTTACTATGAAAAGCAATCATAAAATGAAGGAAGAAACAAACCACCATGAGTGAGAGTCAACAGAAACATCCACTCACAGGATCAGACCAGTAGAAATGTCAGAATTTGTAATTTTTAGATATAGAATGTAGAATAAGTTTGTTTATTCGGTTAAACAAATAACAGACACTCACAATATGATGAGGACCAGAGACATACACATCCGAGCAGGTTGACAAAAAGGTCAGCATTAGAATATGTAAAAATGAAATATTTCTCATGCTCTTCATTTTCATTAATTAATATATCATTTTATTTCATTCTACCAGAACCCATTTGGAAAAGTCAAAAGAAATCTGAAAATATAAAATTTCAAAATCCACAATATACCATTTAACTGTAGATGGTTTTCTCCCTCAGAAATCAGTGCATCTGGGCACATATAAAATCTTTCAGGATCCACTCTTTTCTGGGTTTTTAAGTGTCATACAAACCTACATGCCTGAGTTCATTTCTTTTCTAAAATTAAAAAAAAGTGTGCATAAAGTGAAGCTCTAGTCACGTTCTTCTCACTTATTGTCTTTAAATGATCTTACTAATTTAAGAGAAATTCTAATCCTTTTGAGCTTTTTAATGTTTATTTAAGAATTTTGTCTTAAATAAAGGCTGCTTTGCTCAAAACAAAGAACTAAATACCAAAAAATTTAGATTTTATTCAAGATTCCAGAAACAAAAATTGATTTAGGGTATGCATTTTGGCAAAATGTTATTTTATTTTAATTTTTTCAAATTTTCATTCCAAGTTAAAGAGGGTCACACTGAAAAGCAAGAGTGTCTATTTGGATGTTAGTCTGGATGACAAAGATAGAATAAATTCCCCCTTGTCTTCATAAAACGCATTGTTTTTTTTAGAAGTTAAGGTCTTTTTTGTAAGATTTGCTGCTGTTAAAGAATGTCCTTTGGTCTATTCTTACTATTTTATTTTTTCTTGCTAAAATAAATTATTGTTTTAAAATTCTTTTCCTTTTCTTTTATTATAGTTTTTTTCTTTTTTTTTTTTTATTTTTATTTTGTCAATATACAATGTAGTTGATTATTATGTCCCATCACCGAAACCTCCCTCCCTCCTCCCTCTCCCCCCTCCCACCCAAGTGTGTCCCCTCCATTTGCTTGTTGTAAGAACTTCAAAAAAAATTGTGGTTGTTTTTTCTTCCTCCCCCCCCCTGTTTTTTTTTTTTTTTTTTT
>NW_007728481.1:47513-62399 GCF_000696425.1 Galeopterus variegatus
CTAGTTTCAATCTCCTGCATATGGATATCCAGTTATCCCAGCACCCTTTGCTGAAGAGGCAGTCCCGACCCCAGTGAATAGGCTTGGTGCCTTTGTCGAAGATCAAATGGCAGTTAGTGCGTGGGTTGATTTCTGGGTGCTCTATTCTATTCCATTGATCAGTGTCTCTGTTTTCTTTTATTATAGTTTTTAAATGTTCTTTTATTTACAAATATATCTGCCTTAGACTGTTTGGGCTTCTTTAACAAAATGCCATACACTCGGCGGCTTATAAACAAAAACCATTTATTTCTCAGAGCTCTGGAGGCGGGAAGTCCAAGATCAAGACACCTGCAGATTTGGTGTCTGGTGAGGGCCTGCCTCATGGTTTGGAGATGGTGCCTTCTTGCTGTGTCCTCACATAGTGGCTAGGGAGCTCTCTGGGGCCTTTTTTTATAAGAGCACTAATCCCTCTCCAGTTCACAAGGGCCCCACTCTCATGACCTAATCACCTCCTAAAGATCTTACCTCCTAATACCATCACATTTGTAATTAGGTTTCAACATATGAATTTTGGGAGAACACAAACATTCAGACCATAGCATTCTGTACCTGGGCACTCCCCACCCACCTACCCAAATTCATGTTCTTACAAGCAAAATACATCCATTCCATCCCAATAGCCCCAAATGTCTTAATCCATTCCTTATCTACTTTACAGTCTAAGTGCAAAGTCTCTATGGGACAGCCATAGGTTATGTCATCCCATTCCAAAAGGAAGTAGGAAAGAAGAAGGAGGTAACAAGATACAAGTTCAAAACCCAACAGGGCAAACAACATTACATTATAAAGCTTGAGAATGATCTTCTTCGACTCAAAGTCCTATCTCGTGGACATGCTGGGGTAGAGATTAGCCCTTTGGCTCCAGGCAGTCCCACTCCCACAGCTTTGCTGGCCTCAGCTCTCATGGGCTGTAGTTGGACACCTGTACTTGAGAATCTCACACTGGTGGCTCTTCTGGTCTGGGTTCTTGGGGGTGGCCCTGCTCCCATGGCTCCACTGGTCATTGCCCTGGTGGGGACGATCTGAGGTAGCTCTACCCTTGTGGTGTCCCTCTGCCTGGGTCATGTTCCCAAAGCTCCAGGAGTTCCAGCCTTCAAAATCTAGGTGGAGGTAACCATGCCCCATGACTCATGCACTCTGTGCACAGGTAGAGATGGCGTCATGCGGATGCCACCAAGGTTCACCTCCTGATCTCTCTGGAGAGGCAGGATTGTGGCTGTGCTATTACAGTCATTAGAGGTGCTGTTGGGCCCAGTAGAGCCAAATGTGGGGTAGCTGAGGAGTGCTGCACTGAGATGTAGGGAGCAGAACCTTCTGACAGGTCCAGACAGTGAGCACTACAGTCCCACAGGTGCCCAGGGCCCCTGCTTTAAAATCATTCTGTCCCTCATGACCTGGAACTTGGGGCCTCTGTTGAAAGATCCCTAAAATGTCTTCAGGGTCATTTTTCCATTGTTTTGGATAATGGGTCCTGGCTTGTTTAGATGACTGATGCATACTAACCTCATTATCAGACAGTTACTTGGCCACATCCTGGTTCTCTCTGGAACATTCTTTCTTATCCTTTTAGTATGGGTAGGCTGAGAATTTTCCAAATTTTTACGTTCTGTTTCAGTTTTGATTAAAAACTCCATCTTTAAATCATTTCTCTCTTCTTACATTTTACCATAAGTATTTAAGATATGCCAAGCTGTACCTTCAACACTTTGTTTAGAAATTTCTCCAGCCAAATATCCTATTTCATGGCTTGAGAGTTCTATCTTACACAAGACACTAAGGCACAAACACAATTCCACCAAGTTATTTGTCACTTTATAATGAGGGTTGCTTTCCCTCCAGTTTTCAATAACATAATCCTCACTTCCATCTGAGATCTCACTAGAATGACCTTTACTGTCCATATTTTTACTAACATCCTGTTCACAACCACTTAGGTATTCTCTAAAAAGACTGAGGCTTTCTCTATAGCTCTCCTCTTTGAATGCTTACCAAAATCATCCTTTACAGTCCATTTATGGAAATATAGGCTTTTTCTAGCATGCAATTCAAAACTCTTTCAGCCTCTACGCATTTTCCAGTGCCAAAGTTGCTTCTATTTTTTCAGGTATCTGTTAAAGCAGCCAGTCCCCTCTTGGTACCAATTTTCTGTCTTAGTCTGTTTGGGCTGCTATAACAAAATACCACAGACTGGGTGGCTTATAAACAACACAAATTTATTTCTCATCTCACAGTTGTGGAGGCTGGGAAATCCTAGATTAAGGCACCAACAGAGTTCGTGTCTGGTGAGGGCCTGTTCCTGCTAGACAGCAGTCTTCTCACTGTGTCCTCACATGGTGGAAGAGGCAAGGCAGCTATCTGGGGCCTATTTTATAAGGACAATAATCTAATAAGGGCTCCACTCTCATGACCTAATCACCTCCGAAACACCCCATCTGCTAACACCATCACCTCGGAGGTGAGGATGTCAACATATGAATTTTAGGAGGACACAAACATTCAGACCATAGCAATATTCATTTTACATTCAAGTACAAATGTGATTTTTATTACTGTTATATTGAATTTCCTTCTTATTTGTAGATATTTTATGTTTGTTTGTTTTGATGTCTTCTTTTTCTCTCCATGTGCTCATTTAATTGCTTAAAACATTCACTACTGGATAAACCTTCCAGTAGCTTCTATTACATTCTGTTTCCATTACTGCTATAGTCATTAGATGTGCTGTTGGATTAGATGTGCTGTTGCAAATATTTAACTGATTCTTACTCATTTTCAATTTTCAGTGAAGATTGGTTTTGCCAAGATGTTCTAGTCCCTTGTCACTACAGTGGTTAGTCTTTACAGCTCCCTGACAAACTTCCCGAATGTTCTCACTAACCATTTATAACAGCTTCATAACTCATCCCCATGTGCAGGCATGTTGACCTGCCAGAGCATTTTCCTTTGGCTCATCCAATGAAATGTCCTTGGTTCTTACTCAACCTCTAGTGTCTCCTTTCACCTCGCTGGCCTGCAGGTTGGGTATGTTCTAAGCTCTACCCTGTACCTTTTGTCAAATAAAAATCAAATCCAGTCATAGGTAAGGATAAACTGTATTCAAAAGAATTACTACAATAGTGTGAGGGAGACTATGGCAATAGGGGGTAGGGCTATTGCAATCGGGGAAGGGGGTTATTGGAACAGGGGAGGGGATTACTGCCATAGAGGGAAGGGGCTATTGCAATAAGGGGAGGTACTACTGCCATAGAGGAAGGGGTCTATTGCAGTAGGGAAGCTTTTGACCATGAGTCTCAAAAGGTGAGGCAGAAAGGGCCTTTCTCTTACAGGGAGGGTAAACAAGGCTAGAAAGAACCTTGGTTGTGGGGGCACAGGATTAGCGCATGATCAGACAGTTGACAGGTTATGAAGGAGGGTTGGCTCCTCATTCCAGTGCTCCAAGGTGGGCCAAGTTCAGGGACTAGGGGAGGAGGTCCTGACTGAGGTCGATCAAGTCACATCAGCAGACATTATGTCCAGATTGGTCAGCAGGGACATGCAACTTGATGAGTTATTCCTGAGATGAAGAGTTGGGATTTACAAGGTGGGCCAAGTTCAGGGACTAGGGGAGGAGGTCCTGACTGAGGTCGATCAAGTCACATTAGCAGACATTATGTCCAGATTGGTCAGCAGGGACATGCAACTTGATGAGTTATTCCTGAGATGAAGAGTTGGGATTTGGAGATTCTCATCCTAGGTAAACAAGGGCCTCTGCGAATCTTACCTGAGTCCTGTGGGGAGGGGTGGCTCTTCCCATGAGCCACTTCCTGGAACATAATAGGCTGTAGGGACGGACTTCATGACCTCTGCTGTTTTCCAGGAGCACAGTCTCAGGTAAAGTTCAACAGTGTCACTTTCGTCTGGCACTGATCACTCTATCTTACATTATTATTGCTTATACAGATGGTTTTGCTTGTTCTTTTCTCTCTTGTTCTACTCTCTTATAAGGAGAGAGAACACAGTTCTTAGCTTAGGGCAGATACACGTTTGAACTCCGGCCTTTCTGTTGCCCACCTGCGTGTTCCCAGGTGACACATTTCACCACTGGTCAAATGTGATAACCGTCTGTGTTGGCATTAGTCCTTCTGTGTGCTCCTGCTTCACCTGGGGCCACTCTTCCTCCCCACTCCTTACGAAGGTGATGTGAATTACCTTGTTTTCCCCCATTCTCCCTCTAGGAGAGAAGCACAAGCCTCAGACACCCTTATATTCACACCCACCAAGCATGTGACCTGCACACAGGATCTATGAGATCCCGCCCTTCCCAAAGGGTTTTGTTTCTGATGTTATTAAACTTACATATATAATTTGCCTGTCTTTAATAAGCAGGGTTCAAAATAATACAGATTCGATTGTTTTATGGAAGTAAACTAACTCATTTTTTTTTGCATAACCCCAACCTCTGGCATTTAAAATAATTTATAGGGTTGCTGTTGGGTGCAATGTCTGAAACAGGACATGATGTTTCAATAGAATAAATTATGGAATGCTGGATTAAACATTCCCTATCCAATATCAACACGATCTCTTACCAGTTCTGTTTCAGATGAATATAATCTATGTATCATGCTGTAAAACTTACGTAAATGTTTTATGGTTACACTCATTTTACAGAGAAAACTGCAAGTGAAGAAGTGATTTGCCCCCAGTTTCACAGCTGTTAAGTTGCAAAGCCAGGATTAGACACTCAGACATCTACCTTCTGAGGATTTGCTCTTTCTGCCACACTACAATTCCCAAGGATATCACACTTTCTGAAACGTGGTAAGACAGTAAACGTGTCCACTGGTCTCCTCAGTGAGAAATGGATGAATCTAAAATTCATACCCCTTTGCCCTCCCCCACTTCAGCCCCTGCCTTACACCAGCTTCTTAAATTGCTTCATTTTCATAATGAAACTCAATAGCATCCAAAATTTATCTTTTATATATATTTTATACTTGCTTATTGGCTGGCTTCTCCACTGAAATGTTAGCTCTGGAGGGTGAACTTTCTGTTTTGTTTGTAGCTGCACACACAGGGCCTAGACTAGGCACTCAGAAAGTACTTGCTGAAAAATGGGGCAAAAAGGTCTCATTGCCTAAACTTATGGGTTATTTCATTAAAGTATAGCAACACTTCCTGTTTTTGTATCAAATGGTAAAACATCATAAATTCAAAAATGTGTTCTGAGACTTCCAGTGGAGAAGATGCTAGATTTGTTTCTCCCTGCTCCTTCCAGCCCAACTAAGTACAATGTAGACCCTGGAAATAATGGGAAAGACAACCAGAAGAGGACTCTGAAGATTGGTAAGAAGGTGAACTGGTTTGGGGCACTGGGTACATTACAGTGGCAGGGCTGCGTCTCTCCAGACAACAGAAGAAGACCCAGGTGTGGTGTTTCTCAAACCTCAGCCTAGCAGCCGAAGGTGGCCCAGGGAAGCCCAGGCTTCCCTCTGACTGAATGGGAGCCCTGCAGGCAACACCAGGCAAGCAACAAGGGCTGGGGAAGGACATCCCTCCCCTGCCCAGAGACCCAGGTGGGGGGACAACATCCCTATCTTCACAACCTTGAGATGCCTTTCTCCCACCAGAGGACGCTGGGGTGGGAAGTGGCAGGAGGGACCCAGCCTGAGAAGCGTATCAACCCAGAACATGCTCTCTGCATAGGTAGAGGGGCACTGCCACACAGCGAAACCCAGTGGGCTTGAGACTCCCTCCCCACCAGGAGATGCAGGGGCATGAGGGCCCAGCCATGGTAGGTGGCCTGGCTCAGAAAGTCTCCTTGTCTCTACAAACCTAAGAATGCCCTCCCCACCCCAAGACGCAGAGGCAGATAGAACCACTCTTAGGGAGCTGTGACACAAGCATCAGAGGGGAAGCCTCCCTTCTCCTGAGTAGAGACTTCCAGTGACCTGCTTGGACACCCCTGAGGCAGCACCATTAGGGTCCAGTGGGAGCCCAAGAGCACCAGGTAAACCAAGGAGACCAAAATAACACAGCACTGAAAGGCTTTGATGATTGAACTGTCCGTGGGACCACAGCCCACTAAGCAAGCCAGGATCTGTACACTAAATGTAACCAGGACAACTGCCTGCTGAAATGACATATTTAGATAGGACTCAGCGTCTCCTAACATAGACAAATGTCCACAATACAATTGATAATTACCATCATACCAAGAGAATTATGAGTGAATGAGAAAGACAATCAGTTGATGCCAAGACTAAGATAAATTAGATGTTGCAATTCTCTGACAAGGACTTTAAAGCAGCTGTCATAATGCTTCAATGATCAATTAAACATTCCCTTGGAAAAAGTTAAAAAGTGGAAAATCTCTGCAAAGAAATGAGTCATGAAAAAGAACAAAATGAAAATTATAGAAAAAAATACAATATGAGAAATTGAAGCACACACACACAAGATGAGCTCAATAGCAGAGTGGAGAGATGACAAAAGATAAAATGAGTAAAATTGAATACGGTTGAGTTGAACTCACCAATCTGAGCAAAGATAGAAAATAGATGGAAAAAATCGGGACAATAACCAAAGTTCCAACTTTCATATAGTCAAAGGCCGAGAAGAAGAGAACGAGGCTAAAAATGCATTAAAAAAAAGGCTTAAAACTCCTCAAATTGGTAAAAGGCAGAAGCCTACACATTCAAGAGACTAAGCAAAACTCAAACAGTATAAACCTAAATGAATCCATGCTAAGAAATGTTATAAATGAAATTCTGAAAAGTAAAGAAAAAGAAAACATCCCAAAGGCAGACAGAAAGAAACTACGCACTACCCACAGGATGCATAAATTTGAATGTTAGCAGATTTCTCATCTGACCATAAAGGCCAGAATGAAAATCATTGTCATCTGTGAATTTTATGTCCAGTGAAACTATACTTCAGAAATAAATGAAAAATAAAAATATCTTCGTATAAAAAAACCAACAAGCTAAAATAATGGTTGCTAGTAGAGGTACCCTTCATGATTGGCTAAGGGAAACTATTTGAACAGAAAGGAAATAATAAAAATAAAAATAAAGGTAAAAATAAAAAAGAACTAGGAACCCCAGTAAGAAAGACGGATTTACAGATAGAGTAGAAATATGGGGACATACAATAGGCTATCCCATTTTCTGTGCATTTTATAAGCCACTTTAATGATTAAAATAAAAAGTTATAACACCGGTTGCTGCGGCGCACTATCCAGTGCGCCACCGGGCCGGCCCCAAGACAATGATATTTAAAAGTGGGAAAGGTAAAGGGACCTAAATGGAAGTGAAATTTCCCCACTTCATTTGAGGTGGTAAAAGGTTGATGCCAGTAGACTGTGATTTTTTTATTAATTTCCTGAAAACTACACAAATAGATGTACTCAAAAATATCAGAAGTAAGTTAAGATGGATATTACATAATGATAAGAAGATCAATCTACCAGGAAGATGTAATAATCCAATCCTTAATCTGTATGCAACGAACAACAAAGCTTCAGAACACATGAAACAGAAACAGAGCTGAAATGAGAAACAGACAAATCCACAGCTATAAATCAACGTTGCCCTCTGAGAAGCCGATAGAACCACACAACCGCCCAACAGGACCTAAGCAGTATACACAGGACACTCTGACCACGAAGCAGAACACACACTTTTTTTAAGTGCCCATGGAGCATTCAGCAAATTAGACCATAAAGCAGACGTGGACATATTTGAACGAATTGGTATCACACAAAATGTGTTCTCTGACCAAAATGGAATAAAATTCTGAATCAGTAACAGAAAGATGACAGGAAAATCTTTAAACATGTAAATTAAACAACACAATCTCAAGTCATCTCCCCCGGCCCTGCCCTCCCCCCCATTACCGGTAACCTCTAATCGACTTCTGTCTCTGACTTTTTTTTCCTTTTTAACTTATTTTTTCTCAACTGACCTGTGATAATTGTATATGCTTGTGGAGTACAATATGATATTTGGGTGCATGTACACTGTGTGCAATGATCATAGCAAGGTGTTTAGCATATCCATCCCCTCCAACATTTGTCACCTGTTTGTATTGGGAACATTCAACATCATCTCAACTAGCTGCTTGAAGATCTCTGAGTACATTTTGAAACCCTTGTTTCCTTTGCCATGTCTTCTGGCTCCTTCTGTTCCAGTGAGGGTATCAGCTGCACCCTTGAGAGCCCTTCAGCCTCCCCCAGCCCAGCCCAGCCCTTGTATTCCCTGTGATGAAGACGGCCTCCTCTTTCTTCTTGTGGCCACATCAGTCTGGCGACCTTTCCTTCCCAGGGGCTCCTGAGTGGCAGATGGCACTCCTGGCTTTCCGTGGCCAGACAGCTGGTGATCTGCTGTCAATGCCCTGTCTTCTTGGCTGTGTCTTGTGTCCTAACACAGCTTTATCTTGGCTCTTCCATCCTTCATCCTGCTGGGTGTTTTGATCTGCAAAAAGGAACAGAAAGAAACTGATCTGAGGGTTACATACAAGAGAAAGGTATCCTTGAAGATCTGGGCAGGTTTAGCCTCAAAAAGCCCAGGCATTGATTAAATCAAGAATACGGAAGCTTCTTATATGAAGATGGAAACACGCCTTCAATTGCTACACTCCAAACAGAATAGGCTCAAGTCAGAGACTGGTGGATGAATGTCTGCAAGGAAGGATTTTCTCTAACAGAAAGCTGTTTGCGTGGTAACAGGCACCAAGAGGTACTGCAGACACACTTTCTCTGGATCCCTTTAAAAAGAAAGGTTCTTCTCTGACGGTGTAGTGCTGAGCCTTGCCAAGGTAGGGTGACACCGCCATGATTTCTCAAGAACTCATGTTCGCTTAGCCTCTAATTAGCATTTTTATGTGCTTTCCTGGGGTACAGTCCAGAAAGCCAAATAAATCATTTCCCTAGCCTGCCTTGTTGAGGTTCCCCTGTGGGATGAGTGTAAGTATCTTATTAATTTTTTGGCATCGAGCTCCAGTTAGCTCCATCTTAGCTCAGCCAAGACTCTACAGCACTTTCTGGAGGCCCATGGGCTGAGCTAGGAGAAACCTTACTTAATCCTTTAGCTGTGCAGTGGGGAGAAACTTACCTGGGTCTGATATTAATTTTTTGGCATCGAGCTCCAGTTAGCTCCATCTTAGCTCAGCCAAGACTCTACAGCGCTTTCTGGAGGCCCATGGGCTGAGCTAGGAGAAACCTTACTTAATCCTTTAGCTGTGCAGTGGGGAGAAACTTACCTGGGTCTGAGTATATGCTGAAACTCTTGTTTCCTTTGTAAATTGCTTTTGTGGGAGATGAGCCCCTTCTCTTATTTTTTGTAAAGGGTACTCGAGTGTTTCCTCTTGGGCTTGCCCCCTGCAGGGCCAGTTCTTGTTGAGGGTATGAAGCTGCAGAGGGCTCCTCCTGCCTGGTGCTGGGACCCCATGCTCGGCGCTGTTCTCTGGAGATCCAGCTTATTCTTCTGCCCTGCCCGCATCTCCTGACCGTTTTCTCACACAGTCTCTTGAGCCAGGTTTATACTTCATGGTTCTTTAGGATTCTGGATGCTGAGCATCTTGTCCTGAGAGGGTCTGGCACTTATTGAGACTCTAGAAAGAGTGCACAACCTCTGAGCCTCAGTTCCTATTCATTTCATGGCATGAGAACCATCTCCCTTGTAGAATTATCATAGGAATGAAATAGTAAATGTTTAACTTATTGACATTTAAAAATAAACTATTAAAAACACATACATGTAGCATTCTGCAAACTGTAGAATGCACAGAATAGCTGTGTATCCCTGATTGGGGTGGCTGATTTCTCTGGATGTGAGACCCTGGTCTCTATAATCAGAGCCTGTTGTCCCCCGCCACCCCCCTTGCCACTTTTGCTTACACATCTGGACTTAATATCTTACCTGTCTGAATTTATATTTTAAAATTGATTTATTACTTTACGTGGTTCCAAGAGGGACTTAAGGTGTCTGTCTTAGTATTTTGCCTATTCTTGCCCCCAAATCTAGTCCTTGGCTCTGACTGGCCTTCCATTTTGTCATCTAAGCTTGCAAGAACTTGTCAGATACAGGCCGGCTGAGAAATCAGTAGACGCAGAGCAAAACTGGACAGGAAGAGGAAGGACTCAGCCGGCGTGTTAGGTGTGCTGCATTCGGCGGCTGCAGGCTCTTCTGCTAGCAAAAGCATTTTGGCTTCCCCGGCCACTCAACTGCTCCTCTCTTCTTCCCCATCCCAAATCAGCTGAAATTTTACTAGTTAGCAGAGTGTAGTCTTTCACAAGTCTTTCCGACTACGAGCATCTTAGCAGTTTTCTGCTATGAGACTCGTCCCAATGGTCGAGTATCACTGAAAATGGGAGTGTGTTACCCCTTGCCTTGGAAACTTGAGCTCAGTTATAATCCCGATGTGCTGTGCACTCACGACTTGTTCTCACACATTCAGAACTCTCTCTGTGTCCGTGCCTTGCTCAGTCTGAAGCTCTGTTTCTGAGACTCCTGAACTCGGTCTCACCCTGGCCTCTATGTTCAGGGTGGCATTTGGTTCCTTTGATGTCCGGTGCTTCCCAGCCAACCCTGTCTCTTTCCCAGGCAGGCAGGAGTGAGCAGTGAAAGTGCCAGTTCACACAAGGAACACCTTGGCGCTTTTCCTGTGTCATCTCATTTAATGCTCCGGGACGCTGTGATTACCATCCTCATTTTGCAGGGGAGGAAACAGGCTCGAAAAGGTCAAATGATCTCAGGTGGCAAGGAAGAGGAGGGGTCCAGTATCCAAACTCAGGTGCAGGACGCAGAGCTGTACTCTGAGAGCTGGACCTGCCTGGATTCCATTTCCAATTCTACTAACAATTGGCAAACATTTTGAGGGCTTCTGTAGATCATGGCACAGCCAGACAAACAGAAGCCCTATTAAATGTTACATCATTGCACCCGTTAGCTAACACGATGCCCTACTTGAAGTATATGGTTTGGTTTATTCCTCTTAGGAATTGCAGGAAAAGAGACAGAAATACCGTGATGTGAAGCACTCTGCTCTCCCTTCAAAACACAGAGTCAGGAAGGCTGCGAGTTGGCTGCCAGGGCCTGGCAGGGAACCTTGCTGTGTTTATTTTCTCATATGTTCTCTGTGACCTTCCATATCTGCCTCTGCCTCCTGGGGTGGTTTCTGGGAAGCAGCACTCTGGGGCAGCCGCTCCAGAGAGCACTGGCCCTGGTGTCGAAGGGCGGGGGCTTTGGAACTCAGGCCCATCGCTAATGACACACGAGGCATCCTGCCCCGGCCACAGACTTTCTGTCTCTTATTTTCCCAAGAAAATGAGAATTCGATGATAAAGCAGACTTTATGCTATGCCATGTTTTGTTCTAGATATTTATTTTGTATAATGATAATTTATCCTAGAAGTTTTCTTTTTGTTATTATTTATAAAAATAAGTGACACACACTCCCAATACATGTTGAAACAAAGAAGATGCATAAGTCTATGATTGCTCAAAATCATTACATTTTATAGCAGTTCTACTTATTTGGCCTTCATAACAGCCCAGGGAAAAAAAGCAGAACTATCCCACCTCACAGGTGACAAGTTGCTGCATAGAAACAGGGCTCAGGAGGTGGCCTGAGGTCTGGGGAGTGGCAAGGTCCTCTGCACCAGATACCTCCTTAAATCACAACTTTGGCCACTGGTCCCCCGCTGGGATTAAATCAGAGACCACGTGGAAAAACTTGCAAGTGCAGCTCTATTAACATGATCATTCCTGGCTTATTTCTTTCTAAGTAGTGTCAATTGCCTTGACCTGTTGAATAGAAACAGAAGTTTGCAGGCCCAGGCTGTGAGTGGGGTAGCTTAGCTGGTCTTCCCCATCCAGATGTTGGAGTGAGCAGGACCGAAGCCATGCTGGGACCTAAAACCGCCCAGGGCTCTAAAAGATTTTAAAAGGACACAGTTATTTTCTTGGCATGAACTTCTCTGAATTCCCTCTTTTTGCATGGTTGTTTGGTATTTTGAACCTCCAATTAACAGGACAAGATGACATTATTTACATAAATGTAAAGTTGTCTTCCAGCCAGCCTGGAGTTGCAAACTCACCAGGAGGCACATACTAACCAGACCTTGAGAAACCAAAGAAGACACTAATAAAGCCATGCTGATTCCACCCTTCAGCAGGACCCAGAGATAACAGCAGGGACGGGAACAGAGGCCAGGTGGAGGCTTGCAGGGAACTTGCACTTAGCTCCTTGCACGGAGCCCCTGCGGCTCACATCCCCTCCCCCCTCCTGCTTTTCATATCCCACAGTCCATCACCTCAGTCTCCTCTTTAAAAACTCCTCAGTAAATCTGAGTCTTTCGAGATGGCTTAACCAGAGAGATGGGTTAGCCCAACATCTCTCCTCAGGTCACCGGTATTCATGAATAAAAGCTGACTTCCATTTTCACCAACGTTTGACTTTTGAGTGGTTTGCTTTTGAAAAGGGGGTGGGCAGTCAGTCCTGTGCTTGGTGACAAGGAAATGGCTGACTTTCCCTCCTGTCACTTGGAGCCCTAAACCCGAGTTCCTTTCCTTAGTTACTCCTCTAAGTATTAATTAAATCTAATTTTTGTTTTTTCACCTTTTCTCCCCCAGAAAACAAAAAGAATTAGCTGAAAGGAACTGAAAGCAAACTACAGAATAAACCATGTATTAGTTTATGTCTGTATGCACGTTTGTGTGTGTGTGTGTGTGTGTGTGTGTGTGTGTGTGTGTGTGTGTGTGTGTGTGTGTGTGTGTGTGTGTGTGCCTGTGCTACACGTGCATGGGAATTATTTGCATGTGTATGCCTGTTTTTGTATTTATGAATATGCATGCTTTTGTATTTGTCGAGGCAAAACTAATTTTGTAAAGTTTATTGGGAGCCAAATGTGAGGATCCACCCAGGAAACACCATCCAACAAAGTCAGAGAAGTGCTCCGAAGTTTATTGCAAATAACAAAGGCTTTATAGACAGAAAAGGCTGAAGAAAGCAGAAATGAAGAACAGAAAGCAAACTGATCATGTCAAAGTTACTTTCCTTGTAAGATGGTGACAGGGAGACAGAACAATAGGGAAACAACTGACTGGCCATCATCAGGTTTTTCAGGCTCTCTTTTGTGTAAGGATTAAAGCAGAGGGAACTTCTTTACCAAGCCTATAGAAGATTTGAACTGGCCTGAAAGGGAAATTGGCTTTCTCTCTCTCCTGACTTCTCAGGTCAGATCACAGCTGAAGTGAGGTGGAACCTAGCAGGGGTGGCTCCATTTTGAGTTTTACTCTGGTCCATTGGGGCCTAGGGCAGGAACTTAGTCCAAAACAGTGACCTCCGATAATTTTTATTTAGCAGTGTGTAGACTTCATGTTTGTATGTGTGTATGTTTGTGGGCATATGTGTATACATGTGCATACATACAGAGGGAAAGGCTATACCTGCTTTGGTGCTTCTGTCCAGATTCTTTGCATTATCATTTTTTGCTTTGTGCCACCCCAGCTCTCTTCTATGGACCATTCCAGGCAGATGCACAGTGGTTCCTACTGGACAAATGAATTTCCTAACTGTAGAATGTTCTCAATTTGCCTACCATTACCCATAATTGAGTTCATTTTCTTCAGCTCTTTCTTCACCAGTTTGCCAGAGGTCAGATCCTGTGCCTTCCCAACATTCGTCTCCCTCTCGTGCAGGGCCTACGAATGCTCGGTGCACCGTGCCCTTGCAGCTCCTCTGTGCAGCAGAGAAAGGGGACAGGCCTGTCTGTCCAGACACCTGTTTGTTCATTCTGTCAACAAAGACAGGGCCACTCTCTGGGGGGTGGGGGCACAGGATGTGTGGCCTGGAGGACACAGCAGGGGACCGGCACAGGCCTTTCCCTGGGGCCAGTGCAGAGAGAAGCGTGCAGGTGTCCTAGAAGCAGGTGCAGTCGATGTGGTATGCTTTGGGTCTGGCTGTGGACCAGCACCCAAGGGTAGGAGCACATCTGCCAGAATTTTGATGGGAAGAAAATTTTCACTGTTCTGGGAATAACTCAAAGTGACTACTATATCATTTGCAAATATTTACACTGTAGTTACTCCCTGTACCTGTGGGGAACACATCCCCTCGTTTCCTGCTGCATGTAGAGAGTGAAGCTGGTCAACTCTCAAATCCTCTCAGGTGTGGATTGCGGCAGCCCCTCTCATCCCACCACCCACTCCTGCCTCCGTCGGGCGCTTTGGGAAATCCTTGTGGCCACAGGGCACTAATCTGATCATCTCTAAAAACATGCTGCTCCTTACAACCTTATCGCTTTCTTAGGAATGTGTTAGTGAGCGTGCAAACTATTTTTAGGCAGCTGGGATACATTTAACTCCATACAGTGGAAATACAAGACTTGCTCAGGAGAGGAGCAACTGGAATGGTCATTTCAGTTTCCCATGCTCAGCCCCTTTTCTTTGACCACATTTAAGTTTTCTTCCCAGAGAGGGTGGGAAAGAGGATGCTTTATTCCTTGCTGCTATGATTAAAACAGCACCAGTTTCTGTAAAAGATGAAAAGAAAGAAATGGACTTGCAAGTAGTTCCACTCTGGGCCACTGCGAACCTTCCTCGTGTTGGGAGCAGGAAAAACTCTTTGCCCTCTAAAGCTTGGCTGGAAAATCAACTGTCAAGATTCAATCAATATGAAGAAAAGACATAAATTTTATTTTAATGTGCTGGGATGGGCAATGCACTGGGGAATTGAAAGAAAGTCATTTACCAATGACCCGATGAGGTACAGAAGTGTATATGCCATCTTCATGGGGGACAGGGGAGGTGGGGGAGGTACAGGCCCAAGAACGACGGCCTGAGACCAGGTGTCTCTGAAATG
>NW_007728481.1:63284-65244 GCF_000696425.1 Galeopterus variegatus
TGTGGCTCTGGGCACACGGGGTGGCTGCAGGGCAGATGGCAAGGCAATCGTTCTGCCCAGGCAGGCCCGCCAGCAAGGAGAGCACAGCTGGGGAGGCCAGAGAAGCAGGACTGCAGGGGTTCTGAGGTTCTCAGTGACACCCTTCCACTGAAGGCTGTGAGGAAAATCAGTGCCGGGTGCTAGTCCTCACGGCCAGCTAAGGCAGTTGGGCTGGGCTGGAAGGAATGCTGCGGAAGCCTGTGCCCTAACTGACCAGATGTTATTGGACCACGAGGACTGTGTCACCTTGCATACCACTGATTTCGAAATTGCCCATTACTGTCTCAGAACCATCCCTAAAAGTCTTATAAACCTCCTGTTTTCCTTTGTTTGGGGAAACTGATCTGACTCAGTCTCCCCTCCATGTTAGTGGAATAAAGCTTTTGGCTGAAATAGTGCCTGGCTTGGGTCTCTCTCTCCCTTTTCTCCATCTTGCTGCATCTAACACTAGGAAGAGCCACCTCTGTGCAGGGTAAGAAAACCCTCAGCTGGTGGCCTGCGGCCTGTGCTCCGAGCTGGCGTGTCCCTCGCGCTGGGCTTCGCTGGGGCTCAAGCCCCGCCTGGCTCCAAGCCTCCCATCTCAGGCCTCCCTTTCCTCCTGTCCCGGGTTGTCTCGCTCACGGAGTTCATAGGCTCTTCCTTCCATGTCTTAACTGGGGACTTGTGGTCTCCCGCCACCGGCCCTCTTTTTGTCAAATCCATCCTGGGGCCCTCTGCTCTTTACGGTCCCTGACATCTCGGCCCTGTAGAGGTCCTCCCTGCTCCTGTTCTTCTCGTGCTCCGTGCAGCCCAAACGCAGGGTGCACAGCATCCATTGTCCTTTAAACCTACCTCCTGCCCTCTGCTTGTCTGGCCACTGCTCCCTATACACTTTTCTGCAGGTGCCTTTCTTGTCACTTTCTTCAGCTTTCGAGGGAATGTTCTCTGGCCCTGCAGACTTGAAGTCATCGGTGCAGCTCACAATGACTGCGAATGCCCTTTCTGAGGGGGCTGCGGCTGTCTTTGCGGCCTCCTGCTCACAGGACTGTGACCTCCTGCAGCAAAGGAGGAATGCTGCAACCTACCTTAAGGCCCTTTCTTTATGCACAGAAGTGGCTTGCATGCGATAGGGTAACCATAAGCTTTTCTCGGTTGCTTGACTCTACTTTTTGGTACATTTCAAACTCTACTGAATAAATATTACTAATATTGTAAGTATAAAAACATTCTCACTTGAAAATTGTAGTATTTGCATTTGGGAGAATACAGGGAAATAAAGTGTAAATGTACTGGTGGGAATATTAATCAATTTAGAAACGACATCAATAATAAAACGGTGTTTATTTTGATGTCTTTAGGATCCCCCAAAGTATCCATGCTCTTTGATTCAGCAATTTAAGTTCCTGAAATAGATTCTAAAGAGGAAAACAATTAAAAAGCGTTTGTGTAAAACATGTTATTCCTGCAAATTTTATGCAAATATTGACTGAGAAACAACCTCAAGTTCTGACAGTAGATAAAGTGTCAATAAAACAAATATTGACTGAGAGGGAGTTCCGGCTTTGACCACTCTCCTGGCCCGGCGGTGTTCTTTCTCGGTCCCTGGGAAGGAAGGTCCTGGGGAGGAAAGGCTGTGCCAGCGACACTCATCATCCTGCTCAGCCCTACAAGGGACCTCCGGCTGGTCCGGGGTCTCTTCCCGCCCAGTTTTGTCGGCCTCTGGCTCAGAGAGGCCTGACAAACTGGTGCCCCGTGTGAGGAATTTCCTGGACTCCTCGGAAGTATCGCTGACGGGCCAATCGGTCATCGGTGTAGGAGATTCTTGGCCTGGAATCTGTGACCCCAAGGAGAATCGTAGCTGGGTGTCAGGAAGTGCATGCTAGATTCAAAATGGCGACGGGTCTGGAGCGCCCGCGTCAGGAAACAGCGTGATCCTGAGAGC
>NW_007728481.1:65500-76219 GCF_000696425.1 Galeopterus variegatus
AGGGCCATAATAATCATATACATTGTATATTGACAAAATAAAAATTAAAAAAAAAAAAAATATTGACTGAGAATCAACCTCAAGTTCTGACAGTAGATAAAGTGTCAATAAAATGGTGATTTGCCAACCTATGAAATATTATTTCAGCTATTGAAATGTCACCATGAAAAGCATTATAAGATATTAATTTTAGGCTTAAAAAAGCAGATTCATAATGATACGTTCAGTATATCTATACCTATATCTCCAAAAATACAGTCCTTTATATTATTTATATTGGTGTGAGTGCATACACACACACGCACGCACACAACATTGACAACACATATGTGAGGGTACTTCGAAAAGTACATGGAAAAATGAAATTAAAAAATAATATAAATCTTTCCATGAACTTTCTGAAGACCCTTTGTACATTCACATCTCCTGTTACATATAGCAAATCTTCTCCATATAGACAGATAAATAGATATTCACTCATCTATATGTGCATACCAGGGTTCAATATATCTAATCTGTTTGTCTGTCTGTTGTCTATGTACGTTTCTGTCTACAGACTGGATTAAATAATTTCACTAAAAAGTTGATGGTTGCGTTTAGAAAAAGGCTTACGTGGAATTAATTTTTCTCTATTTTTATAGTTTCTGTCTCCAAAATTTGCTTTTTTTAAAAAATGAAAACAATGTATTTTTTTTCCCGAAAGTTCTTTACCCACCCTTTCACATTCATAGCTCTCAAGACTTTCTGAAAGTTGGACTGCAATTTAAATAAAAATAGCTATAGCCATGACAATGGGCATTTTTCCCCTCTGGCAGTCTCACAATGAGAATGCATTTGACCCACAGCCCAGAACATTCCAAGTGAACTAACAGCAGGAAACACACTCAAGCTGAGATCATTGTAAGTTACTCGATGACAATTTGTTCTAAGTTTTGAAAATTAACCCGCAAGTATGATTTGGCCACAGTAGTAGAGTATTAAAAAAATCATTTAAACCCAACTCTTCCAATGTTGAACAATGTTTCACTGTTGTTTGAATGCGGCCCACATTTCTGCATTTTGTGTTGATAGTCTTTACAGAAAGCTGCCCTAATAGCCAAGAGGCTTCTAGAGCTCGCTGAGGCTCAGCATACCCCACGCGTCCTGTTGAGTATTTTTATGCAATATTTCTCATTATCACAATGATCCTGCAACACAATACAACACAGGTGTTTTCTTCTTTTATAAAAGAGAAAACTGAGGTAGAGAGATGTTAAGTAACTTCCCAGAGGGTCGTGGTGACAAAGGAAATAAAGCAGTGAAGTGCCCATTTCAGTGCCTGGTGTGTAGCATGTGCTGGATAAATGTTAACTGGTATAATTAAGAGGGTCGCATTCCTAGTGGGTCATGCCTGAGAGAGACCTCTCCACAACAATGTGAGAAGCAGCTCAACCTGCTTTAGGAATTCCCACAGATAGAAACCACTTCTTTGAGACTAGGTGCCATTTGAATGGGGGACAAGTTCATACCTGTTTCTAGGTGGTTGCTTTGGGACAAGGGCAGAAAGAATACAATATTGGGGAAAGGACATTCACAGCAGGGAAGAAGGGTGACCAGGCAGAAGAACTCTTCCCTTAGAAAGAGAAAAAAGGACCACAGGACATCATGGGTTTCCTGGAAGGGAAGAGGGTTAGACCCATGTACGTGTTATAAAGACCCAAACTTCCACTGGGTGGGACTTCTAGTCTTCCAGAAAGCTTCGTGTCCAGGATGATGTCCCCTGGGCCACCTTTGGACAGCCTCAACCCCTGCTCCTGATTTCCTCTTCATCTTTCTTGGGCTCTCTATCCTCAAGGCAAATCCACATCAAGCTACTCTGTTCTCAGTGTAGGAAATAATTTTATGAGATTCAGACAATCTCATCAAATCTGGTGCTTACCTTCTTTCCACAATGTTTTCCCATTGTGATCTACACATGTGATCTGTGTCAAAATGAAAAGGTGGCTTAAGTCCATCTTCCTCAACTCTTGACCTAGATTTTGGGGAAAAGTAGCCCAGGGATTCATGTAGCCCATGGGTGGTGCACGGTTACTCTACCTTGCTTTGTGCAAATTATCACAAGCATCGCCCTGCTAAGCACAGCACCACAGGCAGGTGCGGCTCCCTCTGGCAGACCTTCCCTGCCCTGCTATGGGAGCTTGTATTTCAGCTCTCACTCCTCTCCTTGGCCAGACACCCTGTACAAAAAACAGTGTACAACCTGCACATCTGTGCATACTGACCTCAGATGGTGGAAGGCTGGATTTATAAAGGAAGCAGGGTGAATTTATGAGAATAATAACAAACGTTTGTAAAAGGGACTAAGAGAAAATGTCCCTGGATACAGTGAGGCACTTGGAACAAGTTTGTTCCTTTTACCTGAACATGTTGCTCACCAAGAAATGCACCCCATGGTCTTGAAGATAAATGGACCCCTGCTGAACACTCCTGATTAATTCACTTATTATTTGACATTTATTGAGCACCTACTGTCTGCCAGGCCCCGTGCTTGCATTGAGAATTCAGGGACCAATCAGGCAGCTGCTGTCCTTGTGAAGCACCTCTCTCAACCTTGGGTCCACATGAGTGAATGTGCATGTGTGCGTGTGCATGTGCACACATCTTCCAAGGAAGGGATGATTTCATGAGATGCTGAAGGCATAAGAGGGGCAGGGGCAGGACAATTAGACCAGTGAGTGCAACAGCAAAACAGGCATCAGGTTGGCCACAGAGTAGGAACAGAGCAAGTGAAAACAGCTGGGCACATGGTGTTTTCTTTACTTTCCCCCCTTTGTTGTACTTTTCTTTTTCTTATGGTGTAGAAGAAAAACATGGAAGGAGAAAGAACAGAAATATTGATAGAGTAGTCAATAATTAGGGCAAGGAAAGGGTCTCTAAGCTCAGAAATAAAGAAGGTGAGGGTAGGAGGAATGTCATAAAGGACAAGGCATGTGGTGTAGCACGTGCACACATACACACACACCCCACATGTGCACATGGGCTGGGAAGGCTTGTAGCACACCCTTCCCATTCTTTAGAACATACAAGCACATGCATGCACATGTGCACAAAGAAAGAAGGCATGTGGCACACCTTGGCATGGCTTAGAACATGCATAAGTGCACACGCACACACAGAGAAGCATGCAGCACGCTGCACATACGCACACACACCCGTGTATGCACAGAAAGCAGAAGGCATGTAGCACAGCCCCTCCTATTGCATGGTACACACGTGAACACATGCACACAAACTAGGTGAGCTTCCGTAGTCATAGCTTAGGAAATAGTTGATTATAAAGGTTAAATGGTTTAACTAGTTAAATATATTTATTTCCTGTGGCATTTCTCCACTCTTTTAATATACTAAAATAAATTAATATATCTCACGGGAAAGATATGATATAAGGTATTTTTCAAATTTTTCACAGCATAGATTTCCTTTTTAAAAATTTCAGAACGTCTCATAAGAAAGGAATTTTGTGGGAGACTTTGAGGAA
This sequence comes from Galeopterus variegatus, assembly GCF_000696425.1. NCBI lineage: Eukaryota > Metazoa > Chordata > Mammalia > Dermoptera > Cynocephalidae > Galeopterus > Galeopterus variegatus. The sequence continues at coordinate 69,018 of NW_007728481.1, forward strand.
ATTAAGCTACACGTGAAAGTCCAAACCGCTGTTCTGATTCAAAGGATTGATGTAAGTTGTGCTGCAGAGGGGCCGGGGATCCTTCACTGTGTTTATCACGCTGGAGGGTGCAGGCTGGTTCTGTGGAGCCTGTGTGCACATTACCAAAGCGTAGTAACAAAAGTGTACTGATGAGGCGAGGAATGAAAATGAGAAGGGGAAATGGGCCAAGTAGGAGCCAGGGTGAATGTGTGATGGTGGTGGAGATAATGATGATAGTGATGGTGATGATGGTGGTAATGACAATGTTGATGTTGGTGATGATGAAGATGTTGATGGTGGTGATGATGGTGACAACGATGTTGATGGTGATGATGATGATAATGAATATGTGATGATAATGGAGATGTTGATGGTGGTGATGGTGATGATGGTGATGGTGACAATGATGCTGATGATGGTGATGGTGACGACGATGTGGATGACAATGAGGATGATGACAGTACTATTGGTGCTACTAAGAGTTAATGTTACCGAGCACGGCCTGTGTGAAGATGGAGTGAGTTAACCCATGCAGTAGTGCCCACACCCACAAGCACTGTGCATACCACAGTCACTATTCTTTTTGTGTATTAGCTTCTACTCGAAGTATCTTGTAACTGTAGCATATCTAATATGCATAATCCCAAGGGAGGTGTAGCCATGTCACTCCCATTTAATCAATGGGGAAATTGAGGCTTAAAGGGTTTTACTTGGCACCTTCGCACAGCCACTAAGTGGCAGGGCCCCCGGTTTGTACAACTGTGCTCTGCTGTTGAAGCTCCAGCTCTTTCTTTCTTTCTTTCTTTTTTTTTTTTTTTGTGACCGGTAAGGGGATCGCAACCCTTGGCTTGGTGTCTTCCGCACTGCACTCAGCCAGTGAGCGCACTGGCCATCCCTATATAGGATCCAAACCCGCGGCAGGAGTGACGCTGCGCTCCCAGCGCTTCACTCTCCCGAGTGAGCCATGGGGTCGGCCCGAAGCTCCAGCTCTTGACCACTCACCTATAGTTTCTTTATGCCAGACAATGCCAAGTGTTTACAAATATTAATCCTCATGACAACCCTTTGAGAAGTGTGTTTTTATTCCTAGTTTTAGGGGGGGAAATGGAGGCTGACATTGTTAAGCAACTACCCAAGCTCATCCAGCTAGGAGTCAGAGCCCAACATCAAAATCTAAGCTGTCCCATTCAGAAAGAGGAGCGTATTTCAATCTATGTGTCTGATTCAAGGTCAGTGACACTTCCGTCTTTCAGAGCCCAGCAGGGCCTGATGACACAGCAAGTCAAGGGGGAAGTTGGACATGAGTGTGTGTGGTCTGCAGAACGATGCACAGTCAGCCCCTAAAGAGCACGGTGGAAACCTGAAGCCAACCCACCCGGGAAAGTGCTCAGAAACCCCATACTCTGAATCACTCTTTCATGTGTTTTGTCATTTGTTGAGTACCATATAAGGGGTAGAACAATGCAGGCAGAGAAAAGACTGAGTGTAAAGAATTAGGTACATGAAGGAGGAGACATGGTGCTTGGTGAAGGACAAGAAATTAGAACCAAGGGTGTTGAGGCCAGGAGGAAAGTGGGAGCTGTAAGGAGGTGAGACTGGGGTTGCATGGCCAGGACCTGCGAGCCAGGCAGGAGCCACAGCTGCCCTGTCCCAAGCAGGAATTTTCAGAGGTTCTGTTTTGCCTTGTTTTGAATTGATTTCATTTGTTTTAGACTTGGAAATGACTTGAACCAGTTTGTTTCCTAGAAAGACATTTCTGGAGGCACGTAAAAGTGATTCCTGGGATGTGAGCAGATACGGAGACACCGCTTATGACAGTCAAAATTACGGGTATTAAAGGTGTGGATAGACGGAAGCCTGTGAGAAGTGAGAGGGAAGACGAGACATCTCTGTGGCTTCTGCCAACTTTAGCCTTCTGCAAACTCTGAGATGGGGGAACAGGGTAAATGATGTGGAAAATCTTCCAATAGGAAGTCTCCAGTTTCATCTCATCCGGAGAACAGACACGTAATGGCTTGCCTATAAAATGGAATAGAAACATGTTTTTTGAAGCCTGCATTTTAAGCTCTGACATTATAGATGGAGTATTGCTGCAACTCTTGGTTTTTGCAGGCAAAAAACAATGTAAGAATTTGTTTCCTTTTTAATTTAATTTAATTTTTCCGGGAGTACAAATAATAGAACAAGACTGTTCTGTTTCATTAACCCAGCACAAGGCACCAGTTTCAGCAGCTCACTTCCCTGTGCCTGGGTGGTGGACTAGAGATCACCAGAAGTCACACACCTATGGAAATTGTCCTTATTCACTGGGAACTTCTGAATCTTAGGAAGACAAGTTTTCGAATGAAAAAAGAGCATTCACTTCTCTGAGCAATCTGGAAGAAGAACCTAACTCTCTGAAGTGTCTCTTCCTAGTTGCTTCATGGTGAGGCACAATGAACTTTGAGATTAGAATGATCTGTAATCATAGTTCAGTCCTCCAACTGAGCAGCTCTGTGACCTTGGGCATTTTCCTTAGTTTTTTTGAGGCTCTCATGTCTCACCTGTAAAACTGGGAAAACTAAAAATCTAGCGAATAAAGCTGTTGTGAGATGAAATGAATTAATGCAGGTGACAATTTGGTTCAGAGCCTCGTGCATAGAACTGGTGTAATAAATGCTGACTTGATGCAGCCACCATGATTTTACTTTGGGTTCTCCCACAGCAGGAGTCCATGCTTTGGGGCTGAGAGATACTGCTTGTGTGTCGTGTGAGCCTTATCTTGTAGGAGCCAAACTTATAAAGAATCAGAAAACATCCAAACCTGCTATTTTGATCTTCACAGCAATGCCATGCAAAGGCAAGGTAGAACTATAGGGTTTCCTAATCCGAGAAGTGGGATCTACCACACCACTGCTTTGAAGGTTCTTTTATAGCTGTTTAAGGTTGTTTAAGGCTGCACATAGCACAGAAGCAAGAGTGTCACAGGTCACCAGGTACTCAGGAAACGTTGGCTGTTTGAAAAGCCATTTTTCTCCACCCAGATGCATATGCATTTTCTTCCTTTGCTTCCTTTTCTATTGTTTTTTAATGAAAGGTTGATCCTTTACAGTGATTTATCTCAGCACCTTTTCTATATGTAGCTTTCTTCTTGCTGGTCTTCTAAACCGTTCTTTCAATTAGCAAAATCTAGCAAATGTCAAGATAGAAAACTATAGTTTGGTTGCTGCTCTTATGACAAATGTGTTACTCTCCTTTCTTAAGTTGCCATGTAGATTTCAGAGAAGAGGAAACTGATATTCCTGGGTTCTGGGAAATCTGGCCCAACTCAACAGGTAGATCCTTTCAATGTAATCAGTGTAATCCTTCCTGGCCAAGTAGTGCCTTGTTTTTCAAGGGGGAAAATGTCTCTCAAAGACTTTTCAAAGACTCCTAAATATAAAAATCCTCTTAAGATCCATATTTAGTAGAAGACTAGTTAGTAGAACAAAAATTCCGAGGAAAGGATTTGTAGAACATATTTGGGACTTTTCTAAACTCTACCTTTTAAGAATGGAATGGAATAATTTTCTAATTTGCCATCCATGGAAAAACTCATAAACATCTTGATATTTCAAAACTTTTGCGCAGTAGGTTTATTATCCGGTTTCTCTAAAAATTTTCTACTCTGGTTGAATATGCCAAACTGTCTTTGGGACAAATACAGGATTTCAATAATTTATGTCAGAGATTCTTGGGAAATTCTACTTTTGAATGAAAAGAGTTTATTTATTATTTTAGAGTTTACTTCTGCTCAAATGTTTTTAATATTAAAAAAATAGGATCTAATTGAATTCTATCAACTGTTGGCTATTAAGAAGTATAGGTCAGTGGTTATTGCTACTATTTTAAAAGTTCTTTTTTGTCAGTTTCCTCATACTTTGAAAAGGAGGCCAGGAAGTGTAGATATACTCAGAATCTTACTCCTCTGTTTCAAGCATGTTTCTATTACCCATCTGTCTTGGAAAAACAAAACACAAACAAAACTTTTCTAAGATCATTTTCTTTCCTATGCTTTTAAAATGCTTTGGGCATGTTTTTGGTTTGTTTTCTGTGCCATATTTTAGAAATTTGTCAAAGTAATGCATACTTATGGTGAAAAACACAGTTAAGAAGGACTAATAATAAAAAGCAAAGTTTGCCTCACTCTTTCCAATTCATAGTCCCACTGTGCAGAGGGACGCATGCTTGGTTCTTTTAACTATCTGTTTTTAGTTTTATACCATCTCCATAGCTTGAAGTAACATGCTCATACCTATTCCTTCATTTCTATCCAATTGAGATGCTCTCTAAGACTTCTGGCTCTGATTTCTGAGATTCAGATCACAAACTCCATGACCCAGATCTACACTCAGCCCAGGTATGCCTCCTTCAAGTTCCTTCTCTCTTCTGCACACTGGGCTTTCAAGGTCAGCTTCCAAAGGGCCTTACTGGGCAGACTAAAGACTTTGAACCTTGCCCAAGGTCAAGAGGAAGTCATAGGGAATTGCTGCATCGTGGAGTTATATTTTTAACTATTATGCTACAGTCTCAGCTCAATCTTCCCATTAGACAACAACTTGTAATCTTCTTTCTTTCTTTCTTTCTTTCTTTTTATTTTTTTTTTTTTGTGACTGGCTGCACCCCGCTCAGCCAGTGAGCGCACCGGCCATGCCTATATAGGATCGGAACCTGCAGCGGGAGTGCTGCTGCGCACCCTAGCACTGCACTCTCCCGAGTGCGCCACGGGGTTGGCCTGCAACTTGTAATCTTTTAAAAAATATCTTAGTCTGGACTAAAATACAGATCAAAGTAACTTTTTAAAATACCAATCATCTTTTGTTGGGGAAGAGGGCAGTTGTGTCTGAGGCATAGTGGTAACTCTAATCATTATTTTCATGATCTCTGTTGTAACTTGACCATGCAAAATTTTTTTGGTTTCTGATCTGTAACACCCACCTCTTTCTGTATGGAATACTGACAGAGTAGGATAAAGGAGGGGATGGGTGCTGTTCTCTGAGCACTACGATCTGCATGATTGCAGGTGGACAGCCATACCTACATCAGGCAAGATGCAGCACATTTTTTTGTGCCAAACGTTATCCTAGATTTTATGGAGCAGGGTCACAGTGCCTCATGATACACCCAATACCCGCACTTTAAGTGTGTGGCCAAACTAAAGAGACTTTTATTACCATGATTTGTACTTTCTTAGGTTTTTATGGTTAATATTTTATTGTTTTAATGTGAATGACTCTTTCAGAAGTGCTTCAGAGATGGTTCCCATGTGTTTCCTTCCAAAAATATCCATATTCCTCTACTGTGTAAACCTCCCAGCTGTTTGTCTGGCAGATTCTTTTACAATGCTTCATTCTGAAAAGATTCCAGGAGAAAAACTCTTGCCATAGAACATCTTATAAAAGTTATTCTCACTCCAAATGAAAAACGTTAGAGCAAAAGTCAGTAGATAGAGGTATTTTATTTCCAGCTTTGCAATTTTATGTACACCTTTCTTATTTTTTAGATATATATTTTGCCTTTCCATTGGGGATTTTAAAAAATACAGCTTCGTAATTGTGAAAAAATACGAACTCTTAATCTTAATATTGTGCCATTGGTGGTTTCCCAAGGGACGTAGTTCAACTCACTTGAATGTACGTCAGTCTTCCCATCTGTCGATTTTATGAGGTAACGAAGAACTTAACGGCTTTGTATCTCCACTTTCTTCATCTGTGCACACTTTTTTTTTTTTATAGTGAATGCATCTAAGATGGTAATAGAATACAGAATATTCTGGTTAGCTGTATTAGTCTGTTTCTGCTGCTTATAACAGAATACCTCAAACTGGTCAATTTATAAAGAAATAGAATTAATTTCTTATGGTTTCAAAGGCTGGGAAGTCCAAAGTAACAAGGAACACATCTGGTGAGGGCCTTGTTCTTGACAGTGTCTCTATAGCAACTCAGGGTATCATACGGCAAATTGCTTGAGCAAGAGAGAGCTAAGCTTCTCACCCGCTCTCCTTATAAAGCCATCAGAATGTATCTTATGTCAAATTGCTTGAGCAAGAGAGAGCTAAGCTTCTCACCCGCTCTCCTTATAAAGCCATCAGAACCATGCCCAATACAAGCCGTTAAACCATCAATTCATTGCTCCACAAATGGATCGATCCATTGCCTAGGGCGTGGTCCTCACAATCTAATCACCTGTTAAAGGCCCCACCTTTCAAATACCACAATAGGATTCCCACCCTCTTAACACTTTTACAGTGGGGATTAAGTTCCAATATATGAAACTTTGGGGGACATATTTAACCCATATCATTAGGTAAAGCTTATTTAAACAATTTCAAATATTTAGATATTTAGCAAATACCTGAAAATTCACTTGCATTTGTATTTTATGTAACTATCAAAACACTGTTACACTTGATTAATATTCATAATGCTTTAACCGAAGGCCCTGAAATCTAACTTGTTTACTAACTATATATTTAGAAACATTTCTCCTTAAAGGACAAATTTGTCTCACAGGCTGCTCTTTTTATAACTTTACTATACAATGCTCACCTATCACATTCCAAAACTATGGAATGTGACATTATGTAAATATGTGGACATAGAAGAGTGCCCAGCATGTTTGATATGTGTCTACACAAATTTGTTAGAGCTGCTTTGACAACAAACTGAGTGGCTTAAATAATAGGAATTTACTGCTTCAGAGTTCTGGAGGCCAGAAGCCTGGGACTGAGGAGCTGCCAGTGTTGGTTCCTTCTGAGGCCTCTTTCCTTGGCTTGTCGATGGCATCTTCTCCTTGTGTCTCTTCTCACTGTCTCCCCTCTATGTCTGTCTGTCTGTCTGTCTTTATTAAAATTTCACCTTTTGATAAGGACACTAACCATATTGGATTAATGTCTACCCTAATGACCTTTATTCTAATATGATTACCTCTGTAAAGACCATATCTTCAAATAAGGTCACATTCAGAGGTACTGGGAGCTATGACTTCAGCCTATAAATCTGGGGGGGGACACAGTTCAGATCACAACAGTGTCCCTGTCTTATCAACGGTGAGAATTACTTTTCCCAAAGCCAGCATTTGTTGAATAATCATACTTGTGTCGATGTGGTCCTTGTAGACATTAAATTTTTTCCTAATATTGTAACTTTTTTTTTTTTTTTTTT
>NW_007728481.1:76857-80098 GCF_000696425.1 Galeopterus variegatus
GGGGGGGGACACAGTTCAGATCACAACAGTGTCCCTGTCTTATCAACGGTGAGAATTACTTTCCCAAAGCCAGCATTTGTTGAATAATCATACTTGTGTCGATGTGGTCCTTGTAGACATTAAATTTTTTCCTAATATTGTAACTTTTAAATTGTATATTTCTCAGCAATAGAAAGAATAAGTTGGTGTTCCCTAGCAAGAAGCCATTGCTTATTGAGGAAGAAACATTTATTCTACTTGCTCAGGAAGGGTGGAAATTTGTTAAACATGGGGTTCCACTGCAGTGAAAGTTTTCTTTGGTAAATGTGACCTATGGAACAATTTTACATTGTGATGAGACAGTGAATTCAAAAAATTTTGAGGGGATGTGAGTATTCTCTCCCCTGCTTTCTGAGTAGATCTGTAACTTGTTTGAATTCTGTCTCCTCCTCTTATCCCCTTTTTGGTTGCCCGAGGTTTACCAAGTTTCTCTTTTTTCTGCAAGGTGGATGCAGATAATAAGGGTGGAAAGGATAATAAATGTTTTTGTCTTTCTCTTAGGTGCAGGGAGCAAGCACACTAAAAAATTGGTGGCAGGTTCTTCAGAATTAGAGGTCAAATGTTTCTATACGCCTGGGTGCCCCACAAGGCCTCCATGGATACGCTGGAAAATTATAGAGAACTGAGCTTACGTATCAAAATCTGAGCCTCTGCTTGGCTCTGCTAGACTTGGTGGGGTTTTCCCCACCCAAGGATGACCATGCCACCCATGCCCTCCTCCAGGAAAGGGACACAGGCTGCTGCGAGTTGCCCATTTCCTTCTCATAAAAGTTTCCCAGGTGACAGGTGTGGGGTGGATGAAGGCCATCCTGGAACAAGATTGGGGCACAACCTGCATCGTACGTGAAAGGAGAAGTTGCCACCTGTCTCCAGGAAGAGGAAGGTTGTAGTGTTTGCGTCTCTCTTTTGCCACATGGAAGAACCAAGGAAAACCCTGAGGTAGAATGGGAAAGCCAGAGCCCCGGGAAGAGGAGCACAGGAGCCTTTACTCATGTCACCACAGACTAGATGACAAGAGCTTATGTCAATCATGTGTGGCTTTGGCTAGTGCCCTTTCTGTAGTAATCTTTTGTTTCCTATATTCTGAAGCCTTGACATCTGGGGTGGTGCTGACCCTGGAGGGACTGCCGCTCCTCAGGTCAGCCAGTTCTTAGTGCCTTCCACATGCAGACCAACCAGCCCAGGGCCAACACCCCATCACCTCCTCTATGGGGCTCTCACACTCAGGGCCACCATCCACCTGCCCTAATCACCCCAGGGCCAGGTACTCAACAACTAGGGGTAATTTCAATGCCCCACACCCCATTGAAATTATTCAAAGTAGCCAATTCTAAGCCTGCTCACCATGCCTTGCCTGTTCCTTCCTGCAGAAACCACAATAAGGCTCCTGCCCATGTTCCCCCCTGGCTCCTTCTGCCTCCTGACCAACCATGGCGCAACCCCATGTGGCCCCATGTGGTGTGGCATGCTCCTTCCTCTTGGGAGCTGTGAGTAACAAACCATCTTTCAATGGCAGTCCTCTGCTGATTTGTTGGCCTTATTGTACACCAAATTTTCTATGAATACACTACATTTTAAAACACTCTCACCCTAGACACAGTACAGCTCCTTGGTCATGGGTCCCAAAGCAACACCCAATAGCACCAGTTTGGCTTTCTATCGTCTCTGAATCCCCCATATTATTCCTCCCCACCCCGTCTGCCTCCTACTATGAGGACCGTGCCCAAGTTCCTCCAAGAATTTTCAGGCTCTCTCTTCTGCATTTCCCCAGAGCCCTTTCTCCTATGGCTGTTATAAAACCAGCTGTTCTGGGTTATGCTTGGCTATGTCTTTGTTTCCCTCCTTATTGAAAGTGGAAGATGTGTCTCTCCATATGTGTGGACCCAGGAGCCAGCAAGCGTCCCCGGGACGTAGGTGAACCCTCGGATCCCCTCATACACTCATTCCTCTCGACTGTAGAGGCACACAGACTGAGAATTAAAGGATTTTATAGTTAAATCATTGTGAAAGAGGCCCTGAGGGAAATTTTATTTTCTCAGGTCTCTGTTCCCATTGGAATATATCCTGGTATTTTCAAATAAACAGAATGATCCTTAAGTAAATAGAAAAGATTATGGTGTGATTTAAATGTCCCCACACCCCCACATCAGTTAAATTCTCTCGCCTTATATTTACTTCGGAATAGGAGTCATGTATACAGGGTATAAAATACTATGTCTCATATTCCTGGAAGCATAAGTAAGAAAGAAGTAAGTGTATATTTGTATTTTCTAAATACCTTTCAACAGAGGAAAGCAATGTTTAAGTCTCTGACATACAGTCACCCATTTAAAACCTGACTCTGAGATTAAACCTTAGAGTGAGATCTGTTGGGGTCTGTGGCCTAAGCCTCATCATGGGGAGACAACAGCCAGGGCCAGAAGAAGGCACGTGACTTCTGGATAGGGATAAGACCTCTGGATATATAATTAAAAAAATTAAATCAGTGAATTATTTTACCTATAAAAATGCCAAAATATTTGTTGCTTACAAATACCCGGATGTTTTCGGACTTGTAAAATATGCTTTCAGTGGATAGAAACTGAATCTATCTGCATATAATTTAGTTGGCTAACTAATCTGATTATATTGCAGGTCTGCTTGGCTGTGATACTATTTGAGAAACATGGCATTAGTAGTTATCATTTCGTTAATAAAACGTATGCATATTCAAATTGAAATGTAACAACATAATATTTCAAGTTTTCTTACTAAATAGATGTTCCCTACAGGAAATTTTTACTCATTTTAGTTCTAAGTTAAATTACTTTATAACAATCTATAATTCTGATATAGTAGAGGTGTTGTGTTTTAAAAACAGAAAATGTTCTAAGAAGTCTTGATTTCTTTTCTTTTTTTTTGTCTTCCTTTCCTTCTTCCTTCAACCCCAATCTCCTTTCCAACTGTTCATCATCTTCCATTCTTTTCCCTTTTTCTCATACGACTGAAATAAAATGTTAAGCGGCGACGTTGCACACACCTTACCAAATATACTGTAATTTTTTAAAGATTGATTTGGACTCTATACCCATGAAAGAACAAGCAAGTTAACATTTGCTTCTTATCAGATGGAATCACAAGGGTTAGGGTTGCCAGACTTAACAAATAAAAATATAGGATGCCCAGTTCAGTCAAAATTTTAGGTAAACAACAGATAGTTTTT
>NW_007728481.1:80415-83936 GCF_000696425.1 Galeopterus variegatus
GGTGTTGTGTTTTAAAAACAGAAAATGTTCTAAGAAGTCTTGATTTCTTTTCTTTTTTTTTTGTCTTCCTTTCCTTCTTCCTTCAACCCCACTCTCCTTTCCAACTGTTCATCATCTTCCATTCTTTTCCCTTTTTCTCATACGACTGAAATAAAATGTTAAGCGGCGACATTGCACACACCTTACCAAATATACTGTAATTTTTAAAAGATTGATTTGGACTCTATACCCATGAGAGAACAAGCAAGTTAACATTTGCTTCTTATCAGATGGAATCACAAGGGTTAGGGTTGCCAGACTTAGCAAATAAAAATATAGGATGCCCAGTTCAGTCAAAATTTTAGGTAAACAACAGATAGTTTTTTAGTACATCTAAGTTCCATGCAATATTTGGGACATACGTACACTGAAACATTACTCTTTGCTAGCCAAAATTTAAGGGTAACTCAGCATCTTGTATTTTATCTGGCAACCCTATGAGGCAGAATTGATTTGGGAATTAGGCAGACCTGGTCTGAATCACACATTGTATTGGATCTGCACATTCTTAGTGTGTGATGGCCACACCTCTATAAATGTCTCCTCAGTAGTCCATGCTGCCCCGAGGTCTAAGGGACATCACACTTCTGTGCCCTGGGCATAAAGGAGGTGCCTAACTGGGCAGATCTCCTTTCCTTACAGAGGTCCTAGTGACCTCCTTGCACAGGGAAATCTCCCCCTCCTGCAAGTAGAATAGCACCTGGCAGTTGTTCAGAGCAACTAGGAACTGTGACAATTTTACAGACATTATTTTCTGGTTATTTTTCCTTCCATCTCCTAAAGGGAATAAAAAGTGTAAATTAGAAACAGGCCATGGACCCTTGCAGTTTGCTGGGCAAAGTTTCATTAACAGAAAATATAAGGCAGTTAAAGATGTGCTCTAAATTCTAGTGGGAATTAGTTTTTATTAAACTCTAGTTTGGTCTCATTTCATTGCTCAGCTTCAAGAGCAAAAAAAGACAATAAAGGATTTAAACTTAAGTGATTTTCTGCAATTAAAGTCTTCTGGAATTTTAAAAAGCCCAATTACATTGGCATTTGCCAAATATAAATGCATTTTCCATCAGCCTGGCCAAGAGGAGCTGGATCGGCTGTCAGATTCTCAGGCAGCTGCTGGTGACTGTGCAGTTACCAGCTCAGGAGTTGGGGGCTCTAGCTCTGGTCCTTCAATTGCTGGTGGCACCAAAGACTGCCTTCTGCCAGGGGTCCTGCATGCTCACAAATTCTCATGGCCCCTTGGTGTCCTGTGTGTTGGGAAATGAGGAACTCAAAAGTAGGAAAGGGGGCAAAGGAGTGTGTAGCCCTTTGCACAGCAAAAGTGGTGATTTTCAGAAAAGTGTGACTACTCAGGTAGCAACCTTGTGCACTGCTCCGGTCGAGTGATGTCCACACCTGGCTGCATGTCAGACAAGCTCAGGCCACAACTACAGGGTCTCAGGCTCAAGGAAGGGTCTGCAAAGGGGACGACTCAAGATTGGAAACCTCTGCCTAGCCTGGCATTGATTTCATTTACTTCCAGTTGTAGAAGACCTGTGCAACACTCTAAGTAATTTTTTCAAGTCAATTACAATATTGATAAGAATAGTAAGAACAGTACTGGCAGCTCCCGGTCTCCAGCACTTACTTGTGCTAGGTGCTGTGCTCAGCATCTTACATATATGACTAATATCACTTGCTTAGGGGCAATGTGGAGCCATCTGAGGCTACCTGGTCAGTGAATGGCAGGGTTGGGACTCAAAGCCTCTTGTTCCCTAACCTGATGCAGCTGGGCATCCCTATCTCGTACCCAAAATGATGGGCTCTTCTTACGTCAAGTCCGGTTACCACAGCATCCACCTTACAATCCCCAGAAAATACTAAACTGTGGAATGATGGCACTCAGTCTGAGAATTGTTATAAAAATGTAAAAATTTAAATTCCTGTAGGAAATAAGAAATGTTCTAATACCACCTGTTTCTCCTCAAACACGCCCATCTCAAACCGGATGGCAACAAACAAGGACAGGGTGGTTGCTTGCTTCTCCCCAAAGGGCTAGTTACCTTCACCCACAAAACGCAGCCTCATTGGTTACCTCTAATCCCGGGAAGACATCCAGGCAGCTCTTGTGTATTTTATCACAAGGTTGCAACTGCACAATTAACAAAGAAGCCTGACAACCAAGCGAAACTCTAGAACCTGCTCAAGGTGGGGCAGCCTGCTTCTGTTAACAGCCTGGTTCTGGCACAGAATCCATGGCTCTCACTTACTGTAACCAGCTCTGTGACCTTGCACATACCACTGGACTTCTCTGTACGTCACTTCCCACATGTGTAAAATGGTGGTTGTCATGAGCATGCAGTTGAGCTTATGATTCACCACAATTGTGTCTTTCCACATGTCAAGCTTTATTGAATCACACGAACTCAATTTGGCTATAAGCTGCACGGAGTTCACCAGGAGCTGTTTCCCACGTACTGTCTGTTTCACTTAGCAGCATGGGAGGGCACACAGTGATCTCAACAAACAGGAATCAACAAATTCATGCTTCAAACAGGGGAAAATCAAAGAAGAAAGAAAATGAGAAGGAGCAAACTCAGTCATTCAAGGCTAGGCAGCCGTCAGTGGTAAGGGGTTAACGAACCAGTTCCAGTCTTTGGAGTTGCTCAGCTGGGGGCCTGGACAGTCCATGTCTTGCAAGACAGGGTCTGCAAAGGAGTCCTTTTTATGTTCAAGAACTCAGGCTGCTTAGAGATAAATCTGGTGAATCAGTACAGCAGAATGACAGTCTGTGATTCCAAGCAAGAGTTGACCGTGTGTTAAGGCAGCAGCGGTTTCTCTTTATACATGTAGGTTGCAGCTTATGTTTCTTGCCAGAAGTTGTTTGTTTCATAGATTTGCATGGGCAAGTGGGCTTCTTCAGTGACTCCCCACTTACAGTTTCAAGTAAACATTTTAAAACTTATAATGATCAAAATAAACTTGCAAACTTGTAAGCAACAAAATGGAGTTACTTTTGCTAAGCTGCTCTTGCTCTATACAGTGGTAATATAAGTATCTGCTTGATGATTTTTATCTTTATCTTTATGAAGATTTAGGGTTGATATACATAAACACATAAAACATTATCTGGCATATATTAATTACTCTCAGTGATCATTAGATTAAATGATTTAATATGGTCTAAAGCTCTTAGAACAGTGACTGACACTTAAAAAACACTATATGTGGCTTATGATTTTGAAATGCTGAGTCATCTGTACTTTCTTGGGATGGAAGAAACAAATTGAAGGAGGCTGGGAAATTCAGTTCCTAGAGCTTCAGGCATATTTGGCTTCTGCGGTCTTTGCCCCCTGTCCCCTCTGGATGGCTGACTGAGTTCAAACTATGTTACAAAGCTATAATAACCAAAACAGCATGGTACTGGTATAAAAATAGATACATGGATCAATGGAATAGAATAGAGAACCCAGAAATCAATTCATATGCCTACAGCCATCTGATCT